>NW_014554226.1:77672-295908 GCF_001313825.1 Dinoponera quadriceps
CGCACTCCTTTTTCCGCCCCGCCCCTGCCAGTTCTAGCCGGTTCCTCCCCCTCCCCTCTTCCCTCCACCCTTTTGCCGTCCTCTTTCTCCCCCTCCTCCTCTCTTGCCAAAACGAGCGCCCAGCTTCTTCGCAACCCCCGGGCGAAATGACGCACGTGTCGTCTCCAGGGACGGCGTAGCACACGGGCTACCCGTCGGGAGCATCGCATAAGTGAGGCCATATTTTAAATATCTTGATTATCTCTCGATAAATGTTACATCGATTTGTAACGCGAATAAATGGGCATCCAGCGTGTTTGTTGTATAGCAATTTGCTACTTCTGCTACGTCGGCCGCTCTTCTCTAGATATTGATCGCAAATTTTCGACATATCTTCTCGCTTGTAGCGTCGTTCGATGCGCAGTTACCACGAACAACATTTCTATAGGCGCAGCAAATCTAGACAAGGTCGAAAAGTATCTGGAAGAAATGATACTCTGAATCCTAAGAGAATGTTTGCAATTATACTCGGCGAAAAATGGTCGGCTTGTTTGACCGACACTTCGAAAATGTCACGCCAAGTGTAATTTTTTCCACGAACATCTCGCCCTTTTAATGTCGCGCACCGATGTCGAAAACACGGTCAATCGATAAGCGAATATCGTGCAATTTGAAATTGCCCGGCCCTGAGGTAACGCGTATTCGCATGCGCCGAATCGTCCTTTTATCTCCATTATTCGAATCAACGAGGGCGTATCGACGCAAGGGAAGCCCGTCGTTTGTGTGTATGCGCGCTTTCGTCGCCCCTCCGCGCCCCCTCGTCGCTACGTTCCGCGATTCTCCCACCAACGCGGCTGCACGTGGCGTCCGATGCCCTGTCGATGAGGCTGCCGCAGTGGTTTCCACGCGGCACACGTGCATCGCGCGCACACTAGGTCATTGCTCCCCGTCTCTCGCGAGCAATATATATCGAGAGAGCTCAGGGCGCGAACCGACCCCTTGGTTCGCGCGGCACTTGCTGCCATCGTCGTCATCGTCGACAGCATGACCACGACACGGCGAATCGCACCGAGCCGCTCCTCTCCTTGTTCGTCCTAGCGTAACCGTGCTACGTTTGCGTTCTCTTGCCGGGCAGATCAAGACAATTAAACACGATATTATAGGCTGTTATATGAGATGACGTTATTACCGGTGTATTAATCGAGAGAGAGAGAGAGAGAGATTTGTTTCTCATTTCATTCATTCATAGCTTTGCAATTCATGCACTGCATCGTAATTCATTTACGTGATATGCAAAATTTGCGTTATCACCTTTATGAACTCTCGGTTGTTTTGCGAAAGAGAGGGAAACAACTTGCATCGGTCGTTCTAACATCGCGGTATCCTTAGGTAACGTTTCACAATGAAACGTCGTGACATTTTTTTTTCCACGCGATCGTAGCGCATATTTTCGCATACTCGCAAATTATTCAACCTTGTATCGTATAACGCGCTCACACAGGGACCGGTCTGTGTATTACAATTATTGCATAATGAAGTTTTCAATATATCTAAATTATTAAATATATCTCTCACGCAGTTATTCAGAATAATGACACTAATTTACAGCTAAAAATTACTTCGAACCGTGTTTCTTATAAATCTTTGGATGCTGAAAACGATCGCCGCAAACCATCAGGATTCCAAAATAATTATGGTTTTATGCGCAAATAATGACTTTTTCTACAGTGTAAGAAACAATCATTTTTGCTGGAAAATGTTTTTCCAGCAAAAATCATCGGAATAAAATGCAGTACAAACGTTTCTTTTATTTTCTATAGATAAAATTAGTTGAAATAACATCTTACATTACAACAATACGTAAATTTTTATTTAATATAGGCTAAACTTAAGGCTTTTGTATTTTTAAAGTTGTTGATTGGAAGTCGGAAGCGAGAAATCGTAACGTGATTTATTCTTACGTAATATATGGTAATAAATTATGTTCTATCTTTTTCATAAAGTTTCCTTCTTTCATATAATTTGCTCCTGTTCGAATTTCAAGTTAGATGAAATTTTGACGCCATTTTTATGAGACGATTTTCTGACGGTCGTAAAAACTCTGCTTTATCGATATCTAAATCTGGCGTCTACTAATCACAATTGATTATTCTTTTCACACTTGATCGGTCAATTTCTTACAGCTTCAGGCTCAAGTCTTAAATTGTAGACACCGCTCACCCATATCGTTCTATCCCAAAAAGTGTCAATTGACCCGCGTTATAATGTACTATTTAGATAACTGAAAACTCATACTTATTGATTATCTTTTAGCAATTCATAAATCCAAACGAGATCTTTCATTAAAAGTTATCTTACGTGCGGACATTAGACAACAATAACTAAACAGAAATCTAAACCAAACAGAAATCTAAGTTTTTTTACCGAAAATAAAACGAATAATGAATTTTATACAATAGAATACTTTAAGGTGTTTTACTTATTCAAAGCTGCGGGTCTGACGGAAACGTTATCTAATATACCGATACCGCAGCCGCTTTTCAGACGATCAAAGAGAGCTATCCGAGTACACACGTGTATCGAAGTATTACATCAGGCTCCCTCCGTCACGACCAATGTAAACTATGAGAATTATGACAAAGTTCGATGCTTGCTGTTACATATGCCTTTATACTCG
The DNA here is from genome assembly GCF_001313825.1 of Dinoponera quadriceps. Taxonomy (NCBI): domain Eukaryota; kingdom Metazoa; phylum Arthropoda; class Insecta; order Hymenoptera; family Formicidae; genus Dinoponera; species Dinoponera quadriceps. The sequence continues at coordinate 80,329 of NW_014554226.1, forward strand.
CTACTAAGTGTCACGTATGTGATAAATCCTTCCGTAAGACTAACGATACTGTTCGATAAGGGGCTATTCGTAGGACACGCTAGAATGTACTTAAAAATGGATCATCGTAAAAATACTCGTGGAAGAATGGGCGTTTCCGCTCATCGTGAAAATTCGCGACACTTCCGTTTTCAGACGGAATTTTTATCCCATCATCTTCGTTGCTCGAAAATAGGCTTTTCCTCGTTACCCTACAAAAGGTTCGCAAGTTTCTCGTGAACAAAGAATTCAATGCTTGACTTTTCGCTTTATCAACACGCGAGTACAGTCCTTTCTCCGCCGGTCCAGCTTCAATAAATTGTAGCCGACCACGTGGATTATACGACGACCTCGCGAAGGAAGAGGAACAAGGCAGAGAGCGCGGTGAAAGCGAAAGACAAACGGCGACTCCTACCAACCAGTCGTTACGAGCGTACGCACACGTGCGCGCAGCCGTCAATGACGCGAGCAGGATGCGTACGATGCAGGAACGTCGCGGGCAATTTTCGCGCCATGGGCACAATTTTTCTTGTGTAACTTCTCTTACGAATATAACTGTAAGGTCCATTTAGCTATCCATTATCCTAAAAGTGACAGTCAATATGTTTGTTTTCCGATGAATCTAAACAAACGGATAACTTTATCTGTGAATCTCATACTGGAGACGATAAGATGAAACGGTTAATTCGTGTGTATCGTGCGAGCCATAACGAGATGGGTCTTCAAATAATCAAATTGGCGTAACGTAGTAAGAAAAATTCATGTAAAATACGCACGAGCCGCCGCATGAACAGCCGATATATATATATTTTGCGAGACGATATTTTTCTTTTTAAGTGCGTACCTAATATGTGTGGAGGGCTCTTGCCGGAAAAGCTTTGCATTGGGAAGATGATATTACGTGTATAGCGGGCTGTAGGAACCACTTGACGCGGTACTGGCACGCAGGGGTGTTAGATTCGCGCACGATCGAGCGTACTACCTCCGCAGGTCACCTTTCCACCCTCTCGCTTCCTCTTTCCGGCACCTTTTCTCCGCATTTCACGCATCCTCTTTCTCTGTCTGTCATTCACAGTAGCGTATCGCACGTACTCCTGCGGATAATATCGAAACATAACTTTTATTAAACTCGACGAGGGAGTGTCATCTGACTTGCTCTCTGAAAATTGCTTGGAAACCGTAATTTGCACATTCTAACATTGCTCAGCTCAATTTGATGCGCCAGTTGATTAACAGACGAGGAATCGAAATTTCGGATCAAGCGTTGTTATTTGTATACAGGCGGCGATGCTTTATTACACGCGATAAATGCCCCACCGATTGATAAGGATAATAAATTTGTAGCTTCGACTTGTTCTACCTTTTTTGGCAAAATATCGATGGAGAGAGAAGTAGCGACATAGCGAGCACACCCTGGCTGACGTCCCTGCGCCATCTCGCGCGATCGTCATCCTCTCCCTTCGCTGCCAACGTCGTAGCGAATTGTACGGTCGGAAACCACGCCGACAGCCTCCACGTGCTGCGAACGGCACTCGGCCGGCGCAAATTCTAGGTCGCCGTCGTCGGTTCGCGAACGAGCGCGCTGAGGGGCGAGGAGCGGCGGCAGACGAAGGCGGCGGCGGGACGCGAAGGGAGAAAGTAGGGAGTTTCGCGGTGGCGCGTAGAGGGGAGAACGATCGCGCGCTCGTGCGTGCGCGCTTCGGTCGTGATCGCTCGACGCGGTCGAGGAGGTAAACATTGTACAGTACGATTGGCTGGCCCCGAGGCGGCGGGTTCTTCGGTTTTCCTTCCTGCCGAGAAGAAGATGACGAGGAAGCAGTAGTCGAGGAGATAAAGAAGAGGATTGTTTTGAGAGAGAGACGCTCTTTTTCGAAATCTATCGCAAAGCCGAGTCTCTCGCAGAAATTATCTCGTGGATGTCGCCGAGGAAGCGATAACGAGCGCCCGGATTTCGCTGGATCGCGCGAGGGTCTAACGTGCAGGTGGGTGCTCTCTCTCTACTTTCGTGCTTTCTCCGATCGCTTTAACCTCTTCTCGCGCATCCATTTTCTTTTTTCTCGCTGCCGCGAGATTAACCCGACGATCGATTCTTCATTCGACGAATTCTCACAAATCCACCTCTTTGTACAAATTTACAGGTCTTTTACGATAATTGAGCCTACTCATTTTTGCTCAGCTCAGCTTCATCGACGTGTTTCTTTTGCCGTGTCTCTTTCGTACTTTAAACGGTTCCTAACGAAATATCACCTATAAGCACGAAGGTAACGTGATGCGAAACAATTCCGACATGTATAACGAATCGTCGATGGCTTCGCGCGCAGAAACATTGTCGAGAAATCTTTAGAATTGTTTTAATCCGCTACGAAAAAACATCGTACAGAGTGAGAATGAGAAACCTAGATAAAAAGCGGATCGCTTTCCGAGCTGAAAAGAGGGAGCGCGGTTCCATCGTAAAATCGGCCGAAAGTGTCTTCCGGGCGAGAGCAGTGGCGATTCGGCTGAAGGGCGAGATTTCCCCTCGGCAGCGTTTCCGCGGATCAATACGATTTTTGCGTATCCCACTGTGCGTGGCGATACTCTCTCTCTCTCGTAGGATTAAAAGCGGGGCTCGGTCAAGAAGAAGGCGGCGCTCCATTGTGGCGGCGGAGAAGGAGATGAAGGAGGAGGATTTTTGCGAAGCGGGGCGGGGGGGTGGNTTAACGCCGGACGTGTACACCGCCGTGATGTAACTCGACGTCCTTACTGCGCGCCGAGTTGGACGAGGTCGGTGATCGCTATAAAAAAATGCGACTCGCACACGTGGAGGCGGTCGCACGGGTTTCGGCACCGATGCGAAAGAGGCGCGCGTCGCGAACTGCGTGTCGGTAGGTGGGGGACGCGCGCGCGCTGCACTGTGCCGCCGACCGCACTCGCAGCCTCCAGGCGCGTGCAGACAGCGCTCAACGAAGCACGCACGTATGTGTGCGATTTGGCTAATCTAGACGACATAAATATTCCGCTTGTTTACATACACCCTGTGTTCCCGTTATCTCGACATTATTTAGTTCGAATAGATTAGCGTATCGTACGAATACTTTTTACATTCCCAATGAGAGCTATGTTTGGAAGATATTTACGAGCAAGCACGTATCGTGAATGAGCAGCGATTTTTCCGAACCGTCTGTTCTGATCGTGTAGATTTCGCGGTATGAAAAAACTTCCGTCTATTGCAGCATCTCGTCTTCGATGTTGGCCTACTATCAGGCGGAACCAGCGACGATATCGGTGCCGAGTGGCATGATCGGTCCGGACGCAATAAACCCGGTCAAGAGTCTGGTGTGCAGTCCAGATCTCACCATGTTCGCCACACCGAGCTGCAGCGGAGAAATCGGCGCGACGACGGCAGCGACGGAAGGCAAGTACCAGTGTCTACTTTGTCAGAAGAGCTTCGCGCAGAAGAGCGTGTACCAGAGCCACCTGCGGTCCCACGGTAAGGACGGCGAGGGCCCCTACCGATGCAACATCTGCGGCAAGACGTTCGCAGTGCCGGCGCGGCTCACTCGCCACTATCGCACGCACACCGGCGAGAAGCCGTACCAGTGCGAGTACTGCAGCAAGTCGTTTTCGGTGAAGGAGAATCTGAGCGTGCACCGACGCATCCACACGAAGGAACGGCCGTACAAGTGCGACGTGTGCGGCCGCGCGTTCGAGCACAGCGGCAAACTGCACCGTCACATGCGCATCCACACTGGCGAGCGACCGCACAAGTGTACCGTGTGCTCCAAGACGTTCATACAGAGCGGCCAGCTGGTGATACACATGCGCACGCACACCGGCGAGAAGCCGTACGTGTGTAAGTCCTGCAAGAAGGGCTTCACCTGCTCCAAGCAGTTGAAGGTCCATACGCGCACCCACACCGGCGAGAAACCCTATACCTGCGACATCTGCCGCAAGGCCTTCGGCTATAACCACGTGCTCAAGCTGCACCAGGTGTCGCACTACGGCGAGAAGGTGTACAAGTGTACGATCTGCAACGAGACCTTCGGCTCCAAGAAGACGATGGAGCTGCACATCAAGAAGCATCCGGACTCGTCGGTCGCCGCCGCTACCGCCGTCATCACGGAAGCGCCCGCTGCTGGCTCGCCGATCGAGCCGGACATCTCCCAGGGTGGTGGCGGCGCGGCTCTGCCCACCGACGACAAGGAGAACCTGAAGACTGAAGAGCCCGAGTCGTACGTCGTTCAGCGCGACTTCGCCTACTACCTGTATCCCAGCAGCAGAGAGCAGCAGCAGCAGTACGCACCCGGCATGAGCTCGGCGGAGCCGGTGCTGACCGAAATCGATGAGAAACGCTTCCAAGCGAGCGTGAGAGTGAGCTCGCCGTTGGAGCCGCCGCACATGTTCTTCTTCCCCGAGCCGACCTACACCGGCTTCGGTTTGGCTGCCGGCAGCGTCGGTCTCGACGCCGCCGACTGCTCGTCGTTGTTGAATCTACCCGGTAACGACGCGCGTCGCAGAGTCGAAGCCGCGCTCGAAGCCGTCGAGGAGGAGCGTCAGCGGGAGTGCGGTAGCATCGATCCGCTCCTTACGCCGCCGAGCAGCAACCCCTCGTCGCCCGATCCCCTGGATCTGGCGGTACCTTCGCGGGAGACGCTGATCCTACCGCCGAGGAAGCGCAGCAAGATGATCCTGCAATCCATGGAGAGCGAGAGGAGCGGCGGCGGTCTCATCGCCGTGCAGAGACAGAGCTCCGTCATTCAATTCGCACGGGCCTCATAGTTCGCTCGCGCCGCGAATTCGCGCCTGGTAAGAGAAAGCGAAGCTTAGATATACGTGTGCCCCTATCGGGCAAAACCTCGACAAAAACGCTGCTGTATCGTCGGCGTCGTGTATTTCGAACTATCGAGGAGCTGGCCAGTTCTTTGACGATCGCGTTTGCTACTTAATGGTAATTAATAGTAATTAAGACGCCGTATTTTCCTAACGGCCGACTACACTCTCGCGGCCACCTTCTCGACCTTGTTCGATAGCCTCTCCGCCTCCGAGGCTTTATGTGTAGAGACCGCAGGGAGCTGCGGATTGCGGGCGTGCTCGGCAATGTTAATGTCACTTACGCGTTACGAGAATTATATATTATTTCATTTTCATAAATTCAAACGAACATGAAAAGTAAAACGGATAGAAATTCAAGAGGTAACGTAATTTGAAGTAACAAATACGGCGAGAGAGAGAGAGACAAAGTAAAATAGTTTTAACCATATTATCTCTTTCATATTTCTATTCGTCTTTATTTCGCGAGAGTCCAAACTATTTGTTATAAATTTAAATTTTATATACGTGTAAATTATTTTGTTATTTTTATCATTTTTATATATATGCTGATAAACGACATTTTCAGCAAAGAAGGAAAAATCTTCGGAGTTATGTCTCTTCAACATTACAGCGATGCTCGCCTAATGTTGCCTAACAGATGCTGCAAGCATCATGATTTTTTAAAGAATGGCAAGAATCGTCAATTAGGTACCTATGGCGGTCACAACTATTTATCCTACAGCAGCTAACACGATTAATAATCGGGCAACAATTGAAAATAGCAATTAAAAATGTATTTAGTCGGCCAACTTTTTAAGTAACAATTACCGCTAGCTACAAAACTGCCTCGGTCAATGATCGACCAGCGCTATGCAATAATTGACCAATATATCGTAACTAATTAATAACATAGAGAGAGTTGGCCATCTAAATATGCATTCTTTCACGACCGGAAATGATAATTCGCGTGTTCGTGCGTATTACCTCATCGCCACAAGCACGCCGCGACGGAAAGCCGCATCCCTTGCGCCATTTTTTCGAATAATTTATTCGGCCCGCTTTTGGGATTAACTTTTGACGTGTCGTGTATGTCCTGTGTAATTGTATAACTCACCGTGTCGAGAAATCGTGTCGCTTGTGAAAGTCGAAAGAACACCCAAATTAATCTCTCGCCAGCCTTAAAAAGACAGTCTACCTGTGTCCGGTCAGTGGCGGTTGTCGTTCGTTGTCATCGAGTCGGCTAAGTTGAAACGCAGATTTTTCCATACGATGACTTACGGGGATCTCTTGCTTTCAGCTTATGGTCACACGTCTCACCCTATACTCTCGCTGCGTCAATTCACTGTAGGGAGAACAAAAAGAAAAAAGAATTTTTGGAAACTGTCGAAAACTTGTCTCGTTGAAAAGTTTACCCTAGAAGATAAGCGTGTTCTCGCACGTATTGTGTGATCGAAAAGTTCGCTCAACGATGATGTCACTGGACTCTCCCATGTATCAAAAGTTCGTCCGGACGGGCGATTTTCAGGGACTCTGCGAGCCAGTTTCGCCAACGTCGGTTAACTATAACCGCAATTTATTCTTGCTCCGCGTCTCTTTACAGTTTGCAATTTCCGATGAAGACTCGCTAAGGTCAAACTTAATTCGGCGAAGCTGACCACGGGTTCTTAATACCTACGGATTTTCCTCCCGAAAGGCCATAATATCTCGTATGCGATTATATATACATATATTTATATGTAAGTATTATACGTATATATATGTATATACGGCTTGCATATAACGTGCAGAAACCGAGACGATGCGAGGAAGGAAATTGATGGTATCGTCGAAATTGTCTATCGCTTTTGTGAGAATTGGAGATCGATCGTTATTTAGTGCGTGGAAATTAATGTATAATTATTAATCGGCGTAGCCAGACGATACGGAATTATATACATACATACATATATATATATATATATATATAAGAGAAAAAAAAGACAGCAAGGATTACAGCCTGCATGGAAATGAGAGCGGACAAAGGGAAAGGAAAGAAAAGTGCACCAAACAATTCGATATCTCTGTGATAAGAACTCCATAGTACCAGAGTATTGAGCGGAGACGAGCCCACTGCCAGTACAAGCGTATATGTGCACATGCATGCTAGTGTAATGCGAAACTACAACGACACATTGTATAATGATGATAATGATACGATAACACACAGCGGAACTCCGTTTGCCTTAATTAATTTTAGAGTCCGACCGGGTGGTCAACGTTTGTGAATTTCCCTTTTCTGACGTTTCTGCGCAAGATCTTAATTTTCTAATGCGACAGTACTACCTTACTATCTTCGATCGTCGAGTTTTATTACCGGAATGTTCTTCGTATGTATCTCTCTTTCTCTCTCTCTCTCTCTCTCTCTCTCTCTCTCTCTCAAGTCACAAACAGCGTCAAATCTTTTCCATTGAATACCAGCAAACGGAGTTTCGCCGCACGACCATCGAAAATACAAGAGAACACTCGTCCGCTCGTGATGCCTGGCTACCATAACATGCGTGTACATATATGCGTTCACACAAGTTCAATAACAAGTAGCATATAACTTATACATCGTATGTACATTATGTGCGATTACCGCGAGAATGCACCGCGCGGCCGATTGCTCGTAATACTAAAAACGGATATATGTGCAATTGTAATTTTAAGATCGTTCAACCCGCGAATCATCTTTCGAAAATGAAAATGTCGAATATTTCCAGTCTTGTCAACCAAGTGGATCTCTTTGTTTTAATCGCGTGCTCCCTCGCGCGTTCTTCGTTTCGAACGAGAGAGAATAAAAGGAGAGATAAGGTATGGAAGCATATTAAAAACGAACGAGATAGAAGTCTAAAAGAGGTTGTGAGGCACTTTCTCACTTTTTCAGATATCTTTTAAACGTTTCTTGAATTCTCGTCTCGTCGGAACGTTCTCTCTGATGAGAGATAACAATCGATTTGTAAATTCGCATAATGTCATATCGTGACGTGGAATTTATTCGTGAATCAGGATGGAAACGAAAGGTTTGCGCAAAGTTTGTTGCGAAAGATAGGGCTCGTTAATTAATAAACATTTGATGGATTTTAATTATTGTAGAAGTTCCAAATTTCTGGCGTAGATGGGGAACTCAATCGATGGTAATTGTTATAATAGCAAACGTAGGCCGTGCGGTGTAATGCGAATAGAGTGTTAAGTATTACATTAACGAGACAAACGAGAAAGAGTAGCGTAACGACGTCATTATTGCTAAAGCATAATGCCTATTATTACGATTACTATTACTACACACTATCTTATTATTGTCATTATTAATATTATTATTTACTGTTAAGCCATGCATGCCAGTAAGACAAGGACCGCCTTGCTCCTTGCCGGCGTGTGGAACTGATTACACGTAAAAGTATCACTTTTTTGTAAGGAAAGCAAAAAAGAAAAAATAATTCATCGCGCATTTCACACACATTTCATCGCATCGATAGAATCATTGTCCGTTGTATCCTTTCGAACGAAAGAGAGAGAGAGAGAGAGAGAGAGAGAGAGAGAACCTACTTGTAATAACTCCAAATAGTACAAGGCCCCTTCTTAATTTTAGAGCGTTGTAAAAGCTGTACGAAGAATTTATTATTGTTTTTGTATTTATAAAATTTAATATAAATGAGAATAAAAACTGAGTTCCAAATGTGCCTCTCGGTATTTTTCCTCTTACCATATATATCTTAGTCCCACATCGTACCTTATCTTGATATCTTACATTTTTTCACTTAGAAACTTTACGTGAGCACGATAAGCTCTGATAAATGACGAAAATCGAAGTATATGAGAAGTGAAATTCCAATAATATTTGAATCTGTTTGAACGCGCTTCTATGCAACGAGATGCAGCGTCATTGCGGGCATTGAGCTCACCTGCATTCGTTCCAGGAGATTCGGTGCATCGTTCTTGCAGTGTAACGTTAGAAGGTCGGTCCTCTTTACTTTCTCGTTTATCCTTTAACTGCCACGTATATATACTCTACATGCAATGTATTCGCGAATAACATTTATTTCGAAAATATTGTGTGTTGTACATTTCGTTTCAAGTGATAAGATCTCTGCCAGAGTTGAGAGAGTAATTCTTTATTCGTTACAAATAATGCGTTACTTTTCAAACCTGTAAAATATTAATCTAGATATTCAAAATTGTTGAAGAAAAAAGATTTTATATGATGTTAAAATCGTTTTTCTCTCTTCTGTCTACACGTAACATCTACATGTAATATTTTACAGAGTTAGCAACTTATTTTAAAGCGTAGTCTACAGTGGACAGTAGGAGTATGTTCATAAGAATAAGAAATTGATATTCGAGTGGTAAGAAGAATAATTGACCATGATTGGTTACTCTCACTTTTTATAAACATATTCCTACTTTGTAGACCGCCTTTTAAAACACGTTACTTCCGAAAATTAATGTTGCACGTATGCAAATTAACGATTATATTTGTTATCGTTGCTTAAAAAATATAAATAACTTTACCGTTATTAATGAAGATATCATCATACACATCGTTATTAAGTCATTATTGAAAAAAAAAAAAGAGAGCGGCGTTACAAATAATGAGTAACTTCCTATAATTCTGGTCTCTTATATAAACAATATTTGCTCAAGTTATACAACATTCTCGAGACAATTAATTGGTCTCTAACTTACATACTTCCTTTCGCATTTTTGAATAGAGAGAAAGATCTCGTTGCTGCTTGTTCTTCGAAGAGGAAGCATATCCGTGATACATACTTAGCGCTAAAATACAACTTTATCGACATAGAACGAAACGAGATTCATCGATAACTGTTGCTGTGTAAAGCTTCTGCAAAGACGAGACTAAACGTAGATGGCACTTGTGATTCGAGGATTACGAAAATGCTGAACACAATCTAGAACCCGTATGATCCATGTCATAGGCAAGATGGCAGTTCTCTGTTATCAGTCCGTTTATATAAAGAAGTCGTTGTAGTCGTTGTTGATACTGATTGCAAAGAATGAGTGTTAATAGTCTGTAGTCGAAATATTTTCTTTAAAAATTACGACTACATTAAACTTTGTTGTTGGTATATTGGTGTCTCTACCATATTGTGTACAGCCACGTTACGTTGAATATATTAAAATGGGTGGTGGAGATTTGGTAAATATTTTGTTACAATTCGTGTTACCTTAAACCATTATATATTTACCTCGTGATTCTAACAGTGCATTGTGTGTGTGTGCATTGCAGAATTTGAAAAAGTCGTGGCATCCGTCCACCATGAAAAATATGGAAAAAGTGTGGAAAGCAGAACAGCAGAATGATCAAGAAAAAAGAAGAATAGCTGAACTAAAGAGGGAAATTGAAATGGAAAAGGATAGGGAGGATATGACAAAGTATGCTATGGAGCAAGGAGTGATAGAGAAGAAGGATGAGAAGAAACTAGATTGGATGTATAAAGGACCCAATCAAATGGTTAATAGGGAGGAATACCTGCTGGGAAGACCAGTTGACAAAGCCTTCGAACAAATGGTTCAGGCGGAAAAAGCAGAGTTGAATAGAATACCAAAAAACCATGTTGAATATGGTAAATATATATGCATATCTCTGTGAGTACTATAAGCTCATGCCTGAAAAATATCTTGAGATATCTTAGGGGGATATTCATAGTTGGACAACCTTATACTCAAGATCGTCTTAAGTTCAGGTGCTGTGTAGATCGACTCATTGGCAACAAAGAATCTGTAGATGAATGTGAGGCGATCTTAAATATAATATCTAACTATGAATATCCACCATGAAGATATCTGAAAGATTTTCAAGACATCTCTTGTATGATTCATACATGTTGTGCATGAATGTACAAGGAAAATTATATTTAATACAGCAGTGTGTAGATGAAGGATTAAAATATAGTAGGATTAATTATTATTGTAAGTATTTTTATTCTTAATTACCACTTTTGGGACGGTTTGTTTAGAATTATTATTCTAAAGTACACTGAACAGGGAGAGTTAAGATTTGGATAGACTCATACTTTATGATACTTTGGTAATTGATTTTAGTTGGATCTGTTATTAGAATGCATCCCGCCTTCGCTGCGATTTTTCTCTGGTAACGAACAAGTGGATTTAGCCAGAAAAATGCAAGAGGATCCTTTGTACACCATAAAGAAAAAAGAGGTAGAGACTAGGAATCAGCTGTTGAAAAATCCTGTAAAGTTGAAACAACTCAGAGTGTTGGTAAGTAAATATATACTCGAAAAAACTGCTCACTCTGCTCAGAGTCGACTGATTTGTGAACGGAAAATGGTTGAACAATAGTCATACTTCTCGAAAACAAAATTGATTTATTTCGATATTCCTCGTACGAAGATACAGTTTGTTGCAAAACAGAACGACAAGTTTCCGTGGCACATTCTTATTTACACATCTTTGTTTACCTTTGCCGAATATTTATTTGTATATAATTTCGTATATAATTTACAGCTGGAGCAACAGTCGGGCAAAAGTAAAAATGAAAAGAAAAAGAAAAAGTCGAAGCAACAGGACAGTAGCGACGATGAGACGAAATTGGATATGCTGCTGGTCGCCAAGTACAAACAATTGAAAGACAACATCAACGAAGAAGACTTGTTGAAATCGATGAAGAAGAAGCATAAGCAAAAGAAGAAGTCGAAACGACGTGACTATTCCGAGAATGATTCAGACAATAGCGGCGGCAATGACGTTAAGGGAAAACTGCACAAGCGGAAAAAGCAGAGGAGAAACGGCAGTGAGAACGGTGACAGCAATAACACCAGTGACGAAAGTGACACTCAACGCGGAAAGGGAGAGAAGGATAGAAAAGAACGCGATGGAAAAGATTCGAGAAGCATTGTAAACGATAGCAGGAAACATATTAGGAAAAGGAAATCGAGCAGAGACAGAAATGTCGCGTACGAGAAAAGTAGAGGAGAGTATAGAGGAGATTACAAGGTGGATCGCAAAAGGCAGCGATATGAAGAACAACAGAGTTCCCGAAGTAAATACAGCGACGAAAGAAGATTAACCGCGGACAGGCGAAACGATGGAACGGCGTATAAGTGGAGGTCGAGGCAGAATCTTACAGAGGAGGAGAAGGAACGACGAAGACAGGAGATGATATCTAACGCAATGTGGCGCGACAAGGAACGGGAAAAGAATGTTAAGATGTACCGCGAGGAAGAGAAGAGGGAAGCGCAGAATAATAAGTCATACAATAAGGATTTTATTAGGTGTGTGTGTGTGTGAATTTAAATTATGAATACATGCCTGTTTCTATGAAAGACAGACCTCGGTATATGAACGATATTATTGTAGTGAAATTACGTTTGTTACAGGAAACAATTGGTCGCCGCGACAGAAGTCGGTACCGTCGCGTCTAGAATCAAAGCCAATATCAACAACATACAACGTTCCGGCCGAGCAATGGACACGAATTTCGCTAGGAGATGACTTTAGTATAATTTGTACAATTAGAATGTAAACTTTTGTATCGTAAAGATGTACATACACACGGAGGAGGAGGAGAGTGTGCGTTAAAATATCCCGAAAAATATATATCCGTTATTATTCAGAGGAACTTTGTATTCACATATTACGTGATAACACTTGGTTGTTCTACATACGACTGTTTGGTAACAGTCTCTCGGGTCTAATTATGATTCGTTACGTGACCTTGCACATCTCTCGGGAGTCATCGTTGGTGTCTAGAATAGTCGTGACGCAACCACCAGTAAGAACGTTGTTGACTACAGCCCTCGCGAGATACCCAGTGGTCACAGAGTAGTGCGCCGAGAAGAATGACGATTTCTCTTCGAAATTCGACAAATTGTGATCCTGCGAGGGATTTATCATAAGTAGACAGAAGAACTAGAACGATATACTTTTACCTTGCGATACATGACAAAGCTATCCTCCACGAGTTGGTTAAGGTCCAGCTGCTTCTGGAAACTCAATTCCGGATTTCGAAGCAGGATAGTCGACACGATGCTCAGAAGCTACGATTGCATAATTTGGATAAGTGATACTTACTGATTCGTTTTTCTATATCGCGAATTTATCGTTTTTAGATTGTCACAATTGCCCTCCCTTTCTGGCAACTGAAAAAACAGAGAGAATCCCTTACTTCGACAACGATTTGGCGATACTCTGGCAATTGTACGTGATGTAGCAAGGACTCCACGAGTAGGGCGAACGTAAGCTCGGAACGAGTCATGTTGGATACAGTGGGCTGCTGAGGCAATTCTCGTCCGTTCACGACGATACCGCCGGGGCAGCGCATCAAAACTTCCCATACTTGATTGTAAAAATGCGCCGGCACTCTACACAGGCAACCCTCGATTTTTCGCCGACCGAGCACCGTCAGGCTATTGACAAGGGAAAAACATTATTAGCCTTTCACTTTTTTTGTTCAGCTAAAAACGTACTTTTCCGCACGAGCCCATTCTTTGACAGTCAACACCTTGATGAGAAACTGCCGAACTTCGTAAGGACTGTAGTTCTCGATCGGCTTGGTATCTTTCACGAACATTTGCAGATAGAGCTTCATTGCTTCCAACACCCAGCTAAGCGGTTCAAACAGCAATTTAATTCAACGCAATGACGACCGAGGATGAGAGAGGATGGGAGGCTCACCCGATACGTATTTTCAGTATCCCTTTGAACATCTTGGGATTGGTGCCGATCAATCGACCGCAGTAGAGTAGAATTTCCTGCTGGAGCACCGCTTGCACCGTGTTGTGCGGCTGTATCGTCGAATACATGACCGATTGTATTTCCGCCGGCGTCATCGGCTTATCGAACACAGTTTCTTCTTGTCCGATCACTCCTACCGCGATCTAACACATACGGATGAAATTTCATTCGATCTTGTCGAGACGTTGCCTCCCTGTGTCGGTGGTACCTGTTTTCCTTTGACCAGCACACCCGTGATGAATGGACTAATGCTGTCGACCGTGTGATTCAATAAACTGCTGCAATAACGCACGGCCATCCAGAATCTCAAGGAGCCGGCTTGTTGATATAATGCTCTTAAATAATCGCGGACTGGAATGATAAGAACACGAATATTAGTGGGTGAAAAGTGAAGAAGGGAAAGGAAAGCACCTGTCGTCCCGTTAATCTCGTAATTAATGCCCTCTCGCTTTATCAAGATCCCGTACAGTTGACACTTGGCGTATAAGCCAACGCTATTGCGAATCTCGCTCAATATATCGTTCAGAGGTTCACTCGCCATACACTATGAAATAATTACAGAGGCTGTTATTCGGTCGGGTGTTTCGAGCATAATTTTCAGAGATACGATTACATACAGAGTAATCCTTGACATCCTCGGTATAGGCGAAAGCTTTCGGGACATCCGTCAGGCTTTGGTAGCCTATGTAGTCGTGCTGCAGTTGTTTAAACTGTGTCAAGTCCAGATCGGTTTCCATGGTGTTCACGAAATCCAAATGCTCTGGACAGATTTTGATTTCTTCTTATCATGCTTTTTACGCGCGCATCCTTTATAAAGAAATATATTCGTTACCGATGCAAGAGGACGAAATTAGATTTTGCAGTCTGCCGATGCGCACTTTTGTCTTGTCGCAGTAGCCTTTCTTCAGCATCGCGAAAAGATCCAACATCTTCTTAAACTGCGGATCACTGGAGAAATTTGTCGACAAAGTTGAATGTGTGTCGCGCATACGTTCGTCGACACGTAGTATACTAACCGCATGTGTTCCTCCCGTATCAAAAGGCATACGGTGGGTCGACCAGAGAGACGCCAGTACTTGCCTACGAATTGCAGCTCTGTTTTTATATCATCAATCAGCAAAGCCATGTCTCTGTACAGATAAAATTCGGAGACCTCGAAGATGAGAGGGTAACAGAGCACCGTCATACCGCAGACCCTGTATACCTGTGCAACGTATATTATCGTCGGTGTAACGGTGAGTAAGCGTTGTTTTCCCTACCTTGCTTGTGCCTAGAGAACCTATAGGTCGCGCGGGTCGTCCTTGAAGATTCAACTTGTTATTCACACCTAACTTTTGGTAAACCTTCACCAATTGGGTGGACGACAGAATCTGCACGGGCTCGACCTCGTGCGGCGTCTGTGTCTGAATGCCGTACGTGGCCATCATAGCTTGCAATCGCATAGATTCTGCGATCAAAACTATTTGTACCACTAGATCGGTGTGAGTGCCCTGGCATAGAAAAGTAAGTGCGCTAATCAGTCGTGCGGGATATTTGGGGGAAAATAACTAACTTTTTTCTTTCGCATGCTTTCTCTCCGTAAAAAACACAATGTGGTATTAGACAACGTCTCTCCTTGAAAGGAAGCGCGTGCACTAGTGCAGACATACATGCTTAAAATTACTTACAATGCTCGGTTTTGCCTGTGTGTGTAACAAAGAATCGTATTAACTTTCGAAAACGACATCTTTCCAAATCACTAGAGAATGCGCAACATATGAATACATCTGTTTGATGAAGAGAAATGTTGTTTCTCACTTGAAAAGCAGAGTATCGTCCCGCTCGTCTCGGACGATTATACGACGGTAGGTATCGACGGATCGGATCCAATTCGTTGATATGCAAGAGACCAGCGGTAAGTAGCTGCGCGATCACAAACATGGCCTGATTCCACAGGTACATCGGCGCGACCTCGTGATCCGCGGATCCTCTGTAACCTCTCCCTTCGTCGCTGGGCAGCCGATAAGCACTGCACGGCTCGTTTCTCTCAGCATCCAAATTCTCCTCCGGTACGTAATAATACATGGGAATTACAGGATCTGAGGAGTTTCATTATATAGATTCGTGACGAAGAAAGTTCTTTGGTAGATCGCTGAATAATAATACCTCCATTCTGATCTTTGTGCACTCTCGCTTTCAGTAAATTCTGATATTCCTCCACTTGCTCCGGCAGACTCTTGAATACGCCGTCTATTATCATGAAGATGTAAAACAACGGCCACTCGTTCTCGATACTGTCAAAATCCTATTAGGAAGTGCCGTTTAACGAGAGTTCAAATATATAACGATCGGTGCGATAATAAATAACTCGAGACCTTGATTTCCCCGGACTTGTAGTACCGTCGTTGCCTATCCTCCAATACTGTTTTGTAACCGTCCCTACCGAATCGCCTGAAGCCATAATTGCCTTTCAGCCTGCGGATTATGTTCATCTTAGTTTCGTTGTACAACACCTCCTCGTGAGTCGCAAAGGCGGGGAAGGATATTGTCGGCAATAAAGCTGCATCCACGCTCTAGAAATCACGCAGCTCCCTCTGAGTGAGCGAATCGCTTTATATTCTGATGTAGCTCACCTTAGAACTAGATTCTCTCGGAAGCATCGTCTCAAAGATACTGCGGTTACGATTGTGAGCATCGATATCGACATATATCACCGACCAGGAGGCACCTTTCTCTCCGAACAAATTGCAGCCGTTGATTGCCTCCAATGCGCTCTTGGCGATTCCAATAGAACTGGCATGGATCTCGGGTGTACCGTCGTTGTATCGGCTTCCACGTTCCCACATGCCGTAATCCGGTGTACGATACGCTCTCTCGACATAGTACACCAGGTTCTGCACAAAGGCTACCTCGTCTTGCGTGTACACGATTTGCAGCCCGGAGGAGATCATTTGCACCAGGAATATCAAGTAAAGAGACACGACGTCGATCTATAAGTGGAAGAAAGAGTTGAGCAGAATTTCGATTGCATGCAGATTGTATGCTCGCCTGTAAGTGATGATAATCGGCATCCTTGTAAACTTCATCGCCTGTGTCCAAGTGAAATTTGCAATGTAACGCAAAACGATCGCACTGATTTCTCTTGAAGAGTTCCACTCTGGAGGACTGCTTTACCCAACACTCCAGAATACCCCGCATACATTTGATCGCGGACTGTCCGAGTTCGTACGACTTGCCACGATCGTCGTCTATGCGCCTATACGCCTGATAGAGGCTCCATATCGCGGCAGCGCAATATATACTTTCGCGCACGCTACCAACCTTTCTGTCAGTCGTGATCTGCGGAAACAGACCTGTTATACAACTCTGATGGCGCAACAACTGTCTCTTAACTATCCCATAGTATATGTCCAGTTGTTTAACGGTATCCTCGTAATTGGATATCTTGAGAAACATATCGGCATCGAGATCTATCACGCTGCCTTGCCGCATATTTCTAATCTGTGTGCTCCTGCAAGTCGCAAAATTCACTCTTATTTCACATCTATTGTTTCTTTCCAAGACAAGATACAAACCTCTTTGCGCTCGGCAACGATAAAGCAGCCATCTTAAAAGTATTCTTTTTCGTCCAAACTTCTATAAACAAATATTGTTCGCAATTGTTTTTGTTTTTCAATCAACACCTTGTGAATTTCTTACGGATATCATGAAGGTCACAATTAATACTTTACTACGCGAGTGATCATTTTCCTCGCCAATTTCAACGTCCTTAGGTTCTCTTCCGGTTAAAAATACACGCGGTAGTACAATCATAGAAATCAGCTGATCGGCCGATCAGCTGATCCTTTGTTTTTTTTTTTACAGAAGTCGTGAGAAAATAGAAGGCTGGTCGTTATGAAAATCATATTGTATTTGAGAGCAAATTATCTTTCAACTTGCGGTGAAGTCGTTACTTGAAAGAGAGGAAAAGGTGCCACCGTTGCTCCTTTTTCTCTTTCAATTACGAACAGCCGAAAGGCTCCAACGTCGATTAGTCGGGACGAAACAAATTTTCACCACGACTTAACCAAAAACTATGCCAATATTCGAATATTAAGATAATAATAGGATAAGAATTGTAAAGCCCGTACTCAGATTGAATTGAATTTAGCCAATCGGTACAAACTGAACTCAAGTCTAGTGAAATTTAGTGTACTTTGCGCTGATTGGTCAATTCAATCCGTAGTTGATACGGGTTTAAGATGTGGATTATAGAAAATGCGTTCAATCGAGACGACTTGGTGAAAAGTAGGCGGTTCTACAAAGACCTTACCGACGGGTCTCTCTGATGCACTCACGTTAGACTATGCACTGAACTATCTGTGCGGTTCTAGTGCAGCTAAAACGAACAAACCTAACGTACGCCATTGTTTCTTCGAGACTGTTCGAGACTGTTCGGGAACTGCGGGATTACCCCGAATCATTTGACTTTGCTCAGCCGAAGATGCAGCCAGTTTTAATCAGTTTCTGACAGTTGATCGTGGGTACGAAGTTTTTTTTCGTAGCAGTCGTTCGATTTGTTGGCTGAACAAATCATTGATAAAGTAAGCATTCTTAAATGTGAGCATTTCAAACATATTTGATACATTTTCATTGCTTGTTTATACGTAAACCACACCTCATCAATAGATGACGCAACTTTTCATGGCTATAACACCTCCCGTGATAACCTGTTTGTAGAAATCCCATACGGGACGATGGAGGTGACGACGTCCGAATTTCCGCCTCGAGCGTATCAGATAGATCTTTATGAAAAGGCTGTGGAAGATAATATAATCGTTTATTTGCCAACTGGTGCGGGCAAAACGTACATAGCTGTTATGCTTTTGAAAAAATTAAGCGGTGAATTACAAATGTAGGTACATAATGCAGAAATGTTCTATTCTCTTTCTTGCCTACTTTTAATTGTTGATTATGCATTGATTTTATGTGCATTCAATCAGATCAGAAACATTTCTCTTATATTTAGGCCTTACAGTAAAAATGGCAAACGTAGCATATTTATCGTGAACACTGTGGCATTGGTCAGACAACAAGCAGAATACATAAAAAGACATACGTGTCTAACTTGCAAAGGTTACAGTGGTGATATGAAAGTAGACGTTTGGAAAGAAGATAGGTGGAAGCTGGAATTTGATGAGATTCAAGTATTGGACTCACAATACAAGTTCTGTCTTCTTACTGAGAAGAATAATAATATAACCGTTGTGTTTTAGGTTTTAGTCATGACTGCACAAATATTAGTTGATATTATCACTCGTGGGTATATGAAATTAGATAGGATAAATTTGATTATATTTGACGAGTGCCATAGAGCTGTGTATAATCACCCTATGCGACAAATTATGCAGTTGTTTGAAAACTATCCCAAGGAACAACAACCACGTACTTTAGCTATGTCGGCGACATTATTGAATTCTAATATTAAATCTGACAAAATTCAATCCACTATCAAGGTCACTTTATGCTACTGTATGAGCTATTAATGATTTTCAGATGTAATCTTGAGAGATACAGTTTTACTATTGTTTACACTGCAGGATTTGGAAGTAACATTCCAGGCAAAAATAGCAACTGTACAATCGGTAGAATGTATTCAAGAGTATTGTACAAATCCGAAGGAGAATATCATCAAGTATGATACCTATGTAGCCAGTGCATTAGCTGTTGATGTGAATGATATAATAGAGGAGTCTGTAAATGTATTAAAGAATATAATCCTGGATACTGATAAAATTTTTCTGGAATCCAGTCCGTATTTTCAGCCTAAAAAAAAATCTTCCAAGTTGATAAGTATTATGAAGGATATAATAACAACCACGACGCAAACCGGTAATTAATTCACACATATTCACATAACTGATTGATATAGTTGCGATGTAGAGGAACAAGGGGGAAAATAAAAGTTTTACGATATAAAATCGGAATTTAGAATTTAGATTCTTCCAATCACGCAGGAGCGTATTGTATCGTCGAGAAAGACGAATGAAAACTTTTGACATTTCTCAATAGTTATACATCTGCGTTTTCTTCTAAATTTCGCGTACATTTTCTTGCACACATTTCAACGTTCGTGTAAGATGCTGTTTAATTTTTGTCTTAGGTATATATGGTGGTAACAAATCAGTTTTGTTACATTTGATTCAGCTAGAGTATTTAAAAAAATACTGTGATAATACTGTAAGTGAAATATGATTTTTGAAGTATAATTAAAATTTATTTTCGAAATAGTGTAAAATACTCTACATTATGTTTTTAATAAGAAATTATTTTATCATAATTCAGCAAACGAATGTCATTCTGGAGTATCTAATTACGCAAGTTATCAGAATAAGGAAACTGTTTGATGAGACGATGAAAGATTATACAGAATTAGAACGAATTTACAAGTCAGTATGATTTTTAAGAAGATTTACAAAGCAAACCTTATACGAATTAATGTTGTATGCAATAATGTCAAGTGAAAAATATCAATTTTCAGGTTTTCATCTGACCAGGTCAATAAACTATTCATATTATTAAAGAATTTCAACGAAAATAAATTAGGCGATCAAAAGTTTTGCTGTATTATTTTTGTCAAAGAAAGATTTATGACGAAGGTGATGTATAGTATTTTAAAGGTGAGTATGTTTCCAATTTTCCGTTTCATTGAGTATTTCTCAATTATAAATTTCAATGATAACAATGGTGATAGATTTATAATAAAGCTATTGTAGTAAAAACTATATTGCTAAAGCAAACACGTGTATATACTTGTATATGTACACTGTGTATCATATATATGTATGTACGCGCGTGTGTTTACTCATTTATTTATTGATTCTTCATATTTAAAACTGTGATAATGTTCCAGACATTAAGTGAGCATGATGAGCAATATAGTTTTCTTTTGCCCGATTACATAATTGGATGTCAAAATAACCCTTACAAAAATACCAGAGAAGTTTTATGTCTTGCAAAATGGCAAAAGGAAGTAATGCAAAGGTAAAGTTTACCTTTTATTCGTTGATGTTTAATATTTTTGAAACGACGTAAGTCGCTCTTTATTATCAATAATTATCTACCTATACCGTTTTCATGCGAGCTAACAATGCACAAAAATGTTAACCACGCTTGTACGTTGTGCGTAAATTTAAATTATTATATTTGCAATTTGACACATATAAAGTGATTGGTAAGTGCAAATTATAATCTACTTTGCGCATACTTTGCTGCATCGATATAAAAAGACGTTTGCCTCTTTCCCCCCCCCCCCCNTGACTTGTATAAATGACAAGAAACGCATTCTTCATCAATATGATTTGTATATAATTAGTGATATAAAGGAGATACATATTTTTTCCACAGATTTAGAAAGGGCTTGTGCAATTGCGTGGTAGCAACCGATGTTGTCGATGAGGGAATCGATGTGCCACTTTGTGCATTGGTAGTACGATATGACCTACCGACAGATTACAGAGCATACGTACAAAGTAAAGGTCGCGCACGTCATGGTACGAGTCATTACACGGTTCTAGTGCCACGTAATGATGATTCTTTTCTTTCAAGATATAGGGATTACAAGAATACGGAGCTAATAATGAAAGAGGTAAGCATTCAGCCAAAATGCCAAAAGTAAATATATGATTTTGAGGATAATAATCGTCACAAATACATCAGAAACGGTCTATATAATGATCGTCTAGTATGATGAAATATATCAGACAGTATGGAAGTTTAACCAGATGGAAGTAAAGCGTAATGAGAACGGTAGACATTTGTAAATTGTTTAAGACAATAATAAATCAATAATTCTTGCGTATTTATCGTTGATAGATTTTAGTAGGAAATGAAGTTCGCAGCTTACCCACTGATCAAGAGATTGAAAACGGTCTATATCAATATGAAATCGTACCATATTGCTTGAATGATACAGGAAACGTTTTAACAGAAAACACTGTGGTCAATATATTGAATAGATATTGCAGTAGCCTGCTAAATTGTAAGTTTGTTACTTTGGTGCCAATTTGGACCTTGTACAAGAACGTCAATGATTTGTTTCAGGTACTATTTTGCAGATTTGTTTTAATTTCGTCGTTGTAACGTTTATTAATCAACATATATTCGGCAGGTTTCTATTCAACTACCAAGCATATCGCCAGTGAAAGATGTAATTTACGGCGACCCTATGACAAACATAAGTGGTGCCAAACGATCCGCCGCCATGAAATGTTGTATAAGATTGCACAAATTGGGTGCGTTGAAGGATAATTTAGAGCTTGCTGTGCCGAATGCAGTTTTGGAAGGGAAGGATCACTTGTTCCCGAATTGGCAACATGAAGATGATTCTTGGTGTGGTACACATAATAAGAAACGGCGTCATAAACTAGAGGCTAGTTTATATTTGTGTGTTTTACTCACGATAGCAAAAATACGCCCTCTCTCATTCAATTGATGAAATGTACTCTTGTAGCATCCGACAGCATTATACGAGGCATTTCCGTGCAGCGGTAAAAAATTGTACCTCCACATTCTCCATACGAGTCCCACATATTCTGTGCCGCATGATAACAGGCATTTGGTCTTTTACAATTTACTCAACGACAAGAGTGGCTTTGGCATTCTTTCTATAAAGAACATGCCCAAGGTAGAGGCGTTCGAGCAACATGCCGTTTTTTTTTATTACCATCGGGCCGCTAACATAATCTCTTTCAGATACCGTCTTTTCCGATTTTCATGAATGTCGGCGAATTAAATGTCACCGTAAAGCCTAATTACGCAACGATGACATTAAACGAAGAGGATATTAAATCGCTGAAAATATACCACACCTTGCTTTTCAGTGAAGTCATTCCAGTGATAAAGAACTTTACGGTGTTCGACAAAGACAATCTTGAAAATTCCTTCCTAATCGTTCCGCGTAAGTATAAACAGCTCTTTCATGTTTTCTATTTAGTAAGAAATTTCTCATCACATATCGACGCCACTCTAGTTAAAATTGATTCCACCAACGATTTAGTGAACGTCCATTGGGAAGTGAACTGGGACATTGTAAGGAAATATCAACAAGTGGAGAAAGTTTCGTCATCTACGCTCTCTCACGTCAGATACAGTGATTACGAAGTGGCATTGGTCAACCCAAGTTACAGAGCATCACCGAGCGTCTACATAGTCACGCAAGTGTGCGACGATCTGACACCCAAATCGCTTTTTCCGACTGACGATTTTGAAACTTATATCGATTATTACGAGGAGAAACACGGATTAAAGATCCAGAATCTGGAACAACCGTTGCTGGAAGTAAAGGCGATATCGACCAAAATTAATTGTATAAAACCAAGGTACGGCCGGTGGTTGCGCGCTCAGATGTCGCGGCTATGTAACGTTAATTTTCACATTCTAACTATTATCGATAGGAGTATGAAACCTGGACTAAGCAAACGTAGACGAGCGGATGTGTTGGAAGATTTTGAGGAACATCTAATCCCGGAATTGTGCCGGAAGATATGCTTCCCTGCTCTGTACTGGCTTAAAGCATCTACTTTACCCTCCATTCTTCATAGAGTTACGCAACTCTTAATTGCGGAAGATTTGAGGACAACTATTGTAAGTGAGACTGGTTTAGGGATAATAACACTACCATCCGGCAGTGAATGGCCCGCGTTAGATATGATAGAGAAAGAAATCGAGCCAGCGGAACCGTTATTGGATACAACATTGGACGACACAGTTGAGAGCACGCAAACAGAGCCGGATATAAATGAAGTAGAATTAGACGGTATGTTTTTCGAATGAAAGAAATGTTGGGAAATCTTTCTTATAATAATCCGTGCGTTTGTTTCTTCTATGAACACAGTAATGAACACCGAATCCAATTTGTATCCTTGGCCAAAGGATCAAGAACCTCAAGATATATACCGTAATATAGAAAACATTCAAATGATAGATGTGCAATACTATTGTAATTTTATGCTAACCTGCGATGAAGACGATACCGTTCCGGTAAGCAGCAGCAGCACATATATCAATGACAAATATATATAACTTTTCTTTCTCTTATATTTAGAACAATTTGAACAAAAACATCAATTATATTTCGAAGCCAATAGTAGCGGTGCCACCGTTGTACATTCTTGCGAAAAAACAGTTACATGGGCCTAGTCCGGCAGAAATTATGCAGGTAAGTGAGGAGACACGTCGACAGCAGTGTTATGTACAATTTAATTTAATGGCAAATAATTGACATCTATGACATCGCAAAGTTCCACTCAATTGTAGGCGCTTACTACCAAGATATGCCACGATGGGTTCAATTTGGAACGATTGGAGACTTTGGGCGATTCCTATTTAAAGTTCATTACATCGTTATTCTTGTATCACTCCTTCCCAGAGCTTAGCGAGGGTCAATTGACGGCGATAAAAGGCAAA
Organism: Dinoponera quadriceps; assembly: GCF_001313825.1. Lineage (NCBI taxonomy): Eukaryota > Metazoa > Arthropoda > Insecta > Hymenoptera > Formicidae > Dinoponera > Dinoponera quadriceps. The sequence continues at coordinate 104,296 of NW_014554226.1, forward strand.
ATCATCGGCAATCGCAATCTGTATTACAGCGGCATTAAGAAGAGCATACCTGGTCGCATGAAGATTGACGAGTTTATGCCTATGAGTACTTTCATCGTACCCGCGTATACGGTATTCCGACCATTGCAAAAGACACTGTTGGACCAGAACGTGTCGTTAAATATATTGTACGAACTTACGATACCAGACGAAGAGAGATTAACCGGAAATGTAAGTGCGAGTACAAGCAATGCGATACAGAACATAATATCGCAATGGAGTTTGGCGGAAAGCCAAACCGGCATGGAACATTATTTGAATATTCAAATCGTGCCCGATAAAGCCGTGTCGGATTGTGTGGAAGCGCTGATTGGCATTTATCTCAGGGTGAGTGCACTTTTTCAGAAAGTGTGTTAAAAAGGTGGATTTATTTGATACATTGGTTTTTGATATTAGAGTACCGGTATAAGTGGCGCTGCAAAGCTGCTCCAGTGGTTCGGCATACTTCCAGATATCGCGATTGATGAATTACTGAACGGTACTAGTTTGTCCCATAATTCTACAATCGGTGGAAATCCGAATGAGCATATGCCATGGGCCGATAGCCTGGAAAGAAGGCTTGGCTATAAATTTAACAATCGGGCATATTTGTTGGAGGTAATCTTGATTATAATATAGTATTGAGACAACTTACGTTCCGCTAATTGTCTTGCATTGCCTCTGTCTGAATATCACTGTTCTATTATGTTTCAGGCGTTCACCCATCCATCGTACTCGGTAAATAGAATAACCGGTTGTTATCAGAGACTGGAATTTCTCGGAGATGCCATTCTGGGTGAATGCAAAAATATCATTTCTTTTTTCTTTCTTTTTTTTTTTCTTTTATAGTCAATGTCCTTTTTAACTGAGCGAACAAACGACGGGTTTTCTCCTTCCAGACCTTTTGATCACGTGCCATATTTACGAATCTTGTGGCAACTTGAATCCTGGTGCTCTCACCGATCTGAGATCTGCGCTCGTCAATAATATAACATTCGCTTGTTTGGCCGTGCGATATGGTCTACATACCTGCTTGCTGGCCTATGCTCCGCAATTGCACGAAATAATCAATCGTTTTGTCAAGTTTCAAGAAGAGCGAGACTATACAATTAATGATGAGGTGTGTATACAATTGGATCTTTATAGCGAATGTAGCGATTATAACTTGTAACGTTTCCTCTCGACAAAGTTGTTATGGGTGTTGCTCGAGGAGGAAGATTGCAACTTGGCCGAGTATATCGACGTTCCGAAAGTCCTGGGAGATTTATTCGAAACATTAATCGGAGCCATCTATCTCGATAGTAACAGGAACTTGACAAAAGTCTGGGAGATGGTTTATTCTTTCATGCACAAAGAAATTGGTAAGGTTCATATATGAATAACGGTATGAATAATCGTGTAACAATAATAATTTAATGAAAATGACATTTCCTAGAAACATTACTAGAGTTTCACGATTTATTAATGTGTTTAATAATATCGTTGGCTTCTTTATCGAGATATTGTATATAATCGTACCTTGTGTTTCACAGATGAATTTAGCAGAAATATCCCAAAAAATCCGGTCCGTGTAATACACGAACATCAAAATGCACATGCAAAATTCCTGTGAGTATCATTTTTCAGACTTGTTCTTATTTTTGTATGTTTGGTGTTATGTTTTTTCTATACAAACACATGTGTCTCTCTCGTTCATTTGTTCCTTTTGCTCACGCATGCACACACGTATGTATATAAAATATTTCTATAATTGCAGTGAAGCAACATCGATCGGAAGCAGAAATATTATTATGGTACCTCTAAAAGTAAACATTGCTGGAAAGGAAAAGATTTTTCATGGTTTCGGATCTAACAAGAAGTTGGCTAAATGTGCGGCTGCAAAACAAGCGTTGAAAAGATTGCGCAGTCCGAAATAAGTCTTTCATATAATTAACGTTATATACATGCGCGTATGTTTTTTACGTCTGTTGATGCTATTTATAGACAATTTATCAACCTGTAGACATATAGACGCGTGTTAAAAGGAAGAAAGAGAAGAAAGACCATTTCAAGACTTAACGGACGTTATCATCGCACGATTATATTTCAGAATCTACAGCAAGATTTTTCGCGCCGTAATTAATATGTTACATGCACCGAGATTTTGTCATTTTTCATATTTCCTTTAGAACGTAAAAAAAAGTTTCCTTCTATTTTTTAACATTAAAGTCCATTAAGTAGAGATTATTTACTCGAGCTTCTCTTGCGGGTAAAAATCCAAAATGAGGACTAACATAAAAAAGAAAAAAAAAAAGATTAGAAAAGTCAACAACATTTCGATCGCTGAAAGTTGCTGCGACAAACACGTCGTTCGCAATCAAACAAAATTGTCACGCAATGTGGCATTTGGTAGATTGTAGAGTAAATTTACGATATAGAAAATATATTATTACATATTTCTGATCCCTTCAAGTTACCCAAGAGTTGGTGTGAATTTTTTAAACATAAAGTAACGAAACGTTCGGTTATTAAATTATACATAATCTCAATAAGAAAGTATTGATATAATATTACATCGAGCTTGTAGCCGGAAGTATACTAAAAATGCATGCCTGAGAAAAAGAAAAAAAAAACTGTACGTATGCTTTCCAATCTATTATCATGTGCCTATGCAATTTCGTTCGTATATAAAATATTTGCATACGTAAGTCATATTACACTCTATTTCTAAAAACAGGATGGGACCGACGATATAAACCGACAAACTGATTGCATTTTGCTCGCAATTCCATTGTAATGTATAAATAGACGATGGTATCGTTTGTATCTTATATGCATGAGCTATCGCTTTTAATTGCCAGAAATTGCTTTCAAATTAGCGAAGCAATGTTATTTGTACAAATGTTTCGACATGTATTTACTATAAATAAAGAAGAAAAAAGGTGTGATTGGCTCAATTGTCGGCTTTCCGCTTTTTCAGAGAAGGTCGATCGAAAACTTGCTTCATACCCGCCGCTTGATTATTATGAAATTTTAAATTTTGCGCAGTCTCTGATATCCACGGCGAATCGAATTGCGTCGTGTCCTGATCCACCAAGTGAGTGTACTTGGTTCTACCGCTGCGGCCGAAGTTCTTCACTTGCATGACCTTTGGTAAGATCGTCTTGTCAAAGTGATCCTCGAGAGTAGCGCCGGAAAAGTCACGTTTGAATATACTGTCGTCTTTGTCCAAGTAGAACGCACCGCGATGATAATACTTTTGCAGGAATTTATACTTCCCTTTGGCTGCTTTATTGGTAATCACTTTCGGATTCAATCGTGCCTCCTGCCTTCGCTCCTCCTCCGCCATATTGCGTATACGCTCAATCTCCAAACGCTCCTTTTCCATCTGTTCTCTCTCCTCGCGGTCTCGCTTGATTCTCTTAAGCTCGCGCAATTTCCACGCCTCGTACTCCACCTCGTCGTTCTCGTCGTCCGTGCAGACGTCGTTCAATTTGTTCTCCTGCTCTACGTTACCCTTGCCGACCTGCGTTTCCTTCCGCACCGCCTCCTCCACCATTCTCAAGGTCTGCCGCTTGCGTTCCTCCGCCAATTTCTTCGCCTCGGCCTCCGCTTGCTTCTGCCGCATCGCCTCCTTCTCCTTCTCCATCACCGTAATTCGGTCCTTCTTGCGGACGAACACGGGTTTCAACCGCGGCCCGGTCTCCTCCTCGGAGTCGGTGTATTCCTCGTAGTACGAGCTCTCTTCCGAGCTCTCGCCCGACCTCTCCTCTTCCTCGCCTTGTATCAGTTCCTCCTCTGTGTCCTTCTTCGAGAGTACACGTTGCTTCAGAGCCTCTCGCCGCTTCTCTATCTCTGAATCTGACAGTTCCTCGTCCTCGGACGTGTCGGAGCTCTCCAATTTGATCCTCTCCCGAGTTCTCTCCAGCTCGATCTCGATCAGCTCGGGCTCGTGGATGTGTCTGTGCCTCTCGGTGCGTACCTCAGCAGGCGCCTCCTTTTGCCGCGTTAATCTTCGCAGACGTGGGTCGTCCTCGTCCTTGGTCCTCGCGTGCGAATGCACGGGAACGTCCGTACCGACGGTTTCGTTCTCATCGTAGCTCTTGAGCGCACGCTTCTCCAGAAAGTCTTCTTCTTCCGACTCCTCGTCCGAGCTTGCCGCGGCGTAATCGGGTCGTTTGCCGGAAACATAACGATGCACCTTGACCTTTTTCATCGACAATTCACCTGCAAAAGAGACATTACTAAAGAGATCGAAAGCAGTCATTTGGAGGACATAAACGGACGCGTGTATTAAGTCTATTAGACGGAGGGATGACATCTCTCTGTCAGATCGAAAGGCAACAAATTACTTGACGTATCCTGTTGTAAACATTTCGCGAAAGCCCTTTAGATCGAGAGTCACATATCGTGCTTTTCGTCGTCCTAACCTTTGTCATTTTTCACAGGCACCGCACCCGCTGTGCTTTGTATTCCCATGGGTGCGGGCGCCAAGGAGTTATTGGTCACAAAATAATCCATCATCATCTTGATGCCGTTTCGATGGCTCTCTCAACTTTGGTTAGCTGGGAAGCTCAGCGGCATTACACCACTTGCAACAGATGGAATGAGATATCAGACAAATGCGTTCCGTCGACGGAACTTGACGCAAAAAAATACAACGAACAAAGGTGAGCAGTGAATAAATGTCTATTTACTTTCTGTTCGCGCGCACATTGTAACTAGGTTAAGTTTACCTTGCCTTCGTCCTCATTCAACATCTGACCAAGAGGAAGGATTTCGACGGAAAAGCAACAGCCAATCAGAACTCGCGCCAGTAGCGAGTCAGTTTATCTACTATTTAGCTTGCTACCAGCGCGACTGCCTTTCTTTCGTAACGTCCCATACATTTTTACCATTGATAGTATAACATTTACCAACTCGTATGGTACATTAAATAAGTATGAACTAGGCTTAAGGAAATACGCATCAATTACATTTAATGCTCCCTTCGACCGCCATAAATTTTAAATTTAATCGACGATTAACTCAACGGAATTGACCAATCGCATTGCGTTCCGTTCAGCGGTTGGTCAATTTTAAATAACATTTTTTTATTTGTAAAATAAATTATATTATTTCGTATATATTATATATCATAATAATAATTGATAAATGCCACCGTGAAGAAGTGAACGAAACGTCAGAAATAAATCCATGAAAGACGCGGCGCTAATTCGGAATGCCAAGTGAAATATTTATAAATGCCAATCGGTGAGATCGCAAAAATAATAACTGATTTTTAAACAATTTTTCATCAACCTATTTCGCTCTTATTTTACCTGCTTTAGAAAATAACCTTCCGGGACTGAAGAACTGAAGTCGCCGAAATCAATGACTAATATACTTAATTGCTAAGGTTATTAGGTGAGTGATCAGTCAAATCGAAAAAATAATCGCCATCAGACGGTCAGGATGGACAGTATCGAAGTTAAATATTAAAAAGTCGACTATTTGGCATTAAAACGATTGAATTGTATCGATTATCTCTACTGTACGCTCGCAACAACAGATGATTCCGTCAGTGAGAAAATTAACGATCGAACTGACTCGACTTTCGCATGGAATCGTTTGATTTCAATCGTGTAAATAATCGATACTCGGGATCATTTTCGAGCAGGAAATTCTTTGTATACACAAGTCGAACGAGTTTCTCTCGAATTTGCCGTCACGCATGCGGTCGTGCATATGAATTAGCTCAATTATCTCGTTAATTGCTCTCCTTTCTGTCGTAACTCGTCGTAAAAAGGAAATATTACGATAATAGCAATTATCGTGTGATTTTCAAGGACTGTGAAGAATGTCGACGCGATATTGTTGGTAGAAATTCAGATTGATTTCTGTCGCGTACTATCCTGAAGCGAGGCGATTAGACGACAGTGAGCGGCGTAAGCATGGGCCGTATCTCTCCTTCCGATGCAAAAGTCGCATCTTTCTGCGCTAACGAGACGAGAAGGAGCCAAACTGAGGTAAATTAACGTAGTTCTCTTTTATTGACTTCCGTCAGTTGTGATGTCGTCGAGATTTCATTCCGTAACAAAAGTATGATGATATTAATTTTGTCAAGTTCAAAGCAACGGTGTATGTATAAATTCAAGATATAGTCGCGAATATATATACGTAATGGAGGCGGCAGGCTATTCTTCGCAAAGCAGAATCGAAGATGATGAAAGTCGAAACTCGACATCGCGTGATGAGGAAACCGCGGAGCCACGATTCACGTGTTCCTTGTACATCTCGCGTGGTCTTCAAGAGCAAAGCCACATAGGTATATTAAACGTATCAGCTGAAATAAGAATGTTTCGTCATTCAATCGTTGGATCAGGTTGCGAGTTGTTGCGATCCCATCTCGAGGAGGCAATCGCTGCCGCCGAGCCGTTCTCGGCTTGGCGAGTCACAGAAACGCCGTGCGGCCTGATTGCCGCCTTCGCCAGAGAAAACGACGCCGAGAAATTGCTGCAACGCGGCGATCTAGGCCAAGTGTTCGGAACACCTGTACAGGTATACGTTGGAAAATCTTCCTAATTCTCCAGAAGATGCTCAGGAAAATGGGTGGCAACAGGTAGCGCGATTCTCAGCGAGGGACTCTCGGTACCGCCAGGCCGTACTACTGAGAGGCGTGCCGTGGGCCATACCGCTCCAGGATATCGATTCGGCTCTGACCAAGCAAGGGATCGCCATCGGGAACGTCGAGCGTGCGAGGCAATTTGTTCGAGTAGAGGTGACCGCATAACTTCTGGTATTATCTCGCTAAATATCGCGCGTTAAGCGGAATAAGAGAACGTGTCGCGCGGGTGACACAGAAAACTGAGCGTAAGGTATGAAATTTTCTTCTGCGAGATCGTTCGTTTTCTTCCCGTCTCGCACATAGGTTTTCGACGCGGGCCACTACGAGGCCTTGCTGCGCCAAGGTCTGGACTTCTTCGGGGCGGCGCGCTTCAGCGCTGTCCCGGAGAGCTGGTGGCGTGGCGGTAATAATACCGGATGCTCCAGCAGTATGCTCTCGCAGTGCGGTGACGCAGTGACGTCGAGTGTCGCCGATGGAGTATTGCAGTGCTACCGTTGCCAGGGTTTCTGGCACGTCGCTGCCAACTGTCGTCATCTTCCACGTTGCGTACGCTGCGGTGAACCGCACAGCGTCGAATTCTGTCCGAGACCGCGTAACAACCCTATATGCTGCCACTGCTCCGGGCCCCATCACGCCGGTACTTTTCTTCAATTTTCCTTCTATTCCCCGTTCAATCGGATGGAAGAGTCGCGCGAATAATAAATTGCTTGCAAAAATGTCAATCACCCGACATAAATCATTTCTATTCCTAGCGCGTTCTACTAAAAAGACTTCGTGCACTGAAATTATCGGCGCGCGTTATACCCTCGTCTATAATCTCTTTCATTTTTTATTACAGGATATAAGCAATGTCCAGTCCGGCTACAACTGTCCAACGCGACGCCCGTGAGCATCACGTTGAGCACGGCTCGTACGGGAGGTCAATATCCGAACAAATCGAATCATTCGTTGAGGCAAGGCCACTGTTAAGAATCGTGCTTATCGAGTTAAATTATACGCAAGAAAACATCATTAGCGAACAGCCACTTTCATAACTTCGAAATGAGCGCGTTACGTTTCTTCGCGTTGCGTAACCATTTAGCCGCGAGCGAAATTTCGTGATACGGCACGTGAAAGTGAACAAATGTCGTATAAATAAAATGCCGGAAAGTTCGATCGGGAGAAATTCCGCTCAACGCGTACGTAAACGTAGATTTTTTTTCTACACAAGAGCAAGTTGCTTCTAGAACAACGGTTTAAAACTTACGCACTATTGTGTATGTGTTTTCTTTTAGATAGACGTGCAAATATATATGAGTTTGGAGACATTAATCCATCCTTTGCTAGATCGATTTCCCCCTTTTTTTCGCGCTCTCTAAAAACTCCGTAAATTTGCTATCCGGAGAGTTTCGTCCCGCTTTCTTCGTCCTAGTCCCCGTGAATGTGGGTCTCCCCACCTGGGTGTACAGTCGCCACCACCAGGTGATCGCGATCCAAGGAGAGGGAAGGTATACCTGCGCGGGTGTAACGTCATTCGATCGGCTAGTCCGGTCCTGTTCGTGAAGGCCGATATATTCCCCCATTGCATATAATTTACCGCACGCGCCGTTTAAAAAATTCAGTCGGTGCAGCGTAATGATATCGGCGAGCCGAGGAAGGTGTTTCTTTTTAATAACTTTGTCTTTTATATAAAACGAATCATTCGAAGATACATATATATCGTGCAAGTACTAAGCAATGTCCCAAGGTAAGTAAGTTCCCAAGATTCCGTTCGAAATATCGCAAAATGATGAAAAATTGTACGTAATGTTTTTCAATTTTAGAATTTTCTCGTATCGTCCGTAAATAAATATCGGGGAATGCTGTTACCGAATTCTACATGTCGCGAGAAAGGGATTCGTCATGAAGGATTTACAAAGATATGAGATCACGTAACGACGACCAGCAAAAAAAAAGCGATACAAAGAAAATGCCCTCGGCGGACTTACGGACATTCCTTCTTGTCGTGTCGGCGTGCAGTTTAACTACGCAACAGCCAACATTCTTCAGAAGTACATTCAAAGGTCTGGACAGCCTTGCCTCGAGCGCTACGGCATTAGCAAATGACGAGATAAGAGCTGTTTATTATCACGAACAGACAGTGGCAGTAGTAGACCTTGGTCCGAGAAATATACTGCACGATTGCGATATAATCGAAGTATAGTAAGTGGTCTCAAGTCGCTAAAAAAAAAGAAAAAAACATAAACTACCGAAACCAGTTTTCGGAGTATTTCATATTTTTTTTCGTGCTACCTTGACATGCATCGTTGACTCTTTCAGCGAGCCATCGGAGGCTACCGAAGTAATACGAAACTTGTCTATCACTTCGCACCCACAAGTGGTGTCCTTTCAGGACATTACGAGACTCATGCAACAATGCGAATTGTTGGATAGTATTCGCGTGGAAACTACGTCCACTTTGCCTACAAACGTGCTGAGCAGAGGAACTCGCATAGCCGCAAGTTCCATTACTTTGCTTTCCGGCATTCTACCGGGTTGGTTGTTCATATGATCGTGCGCGCAATTTCTCGCGAATCTTATTTTAACGAAGATCGATCATTCCAGGAACGAAATGGTGCGGCACGGGTGACATTGCTGAGAATTATCACGACTTGGGTGACGTACCCTACGTCGACAGGTATTATTAAACTTACGTTACTGAGCGGCACAAAGATACGATCGAAAACTTGAACGGATGCAAATCTGCTTTTCAGATGCTGTCGCACCCACGATCTTTGTCCTATAAAGATCCGTGCACAACAAACTCGATACAACCTCACGAATTATTCCCTGTATACCAAGTAAGAGCTTATTAGCGGAATTTCAAGTGTAAATCACTAAATTTCCTTCGATTTAAGAGTGAATTTTATTAAACCTTTAGCATAATGTATTTTGTGACTAAGTCGTGTATTATTTCATTTTAATTGTCAATTCTTCCATTTGTATTACTTAATCAAACAAATGTTATTCAATATTGTCTTTACCTTTCTTTACTTAGAATTTCATTTTAGTTATTTCGACGCATTCAATCTTCAACATTTACAGATCGCATTGTACTTGTGATAAGGCGCTTTATCAATGCTTAAAAGCTGCCAACCATCCCACGGCGAATCTATTGGGGCAAATATACTTCAATATTGTCAAAGTAGAGTGTATAGAAGACATACGGACGAACCGACACATCTCCTCCTCGGAACCATTAAGGAAATTTGTACCTGTGAAGAGAGAATATTAGTAGTCGTAGAGGATATTTCTTTTAATTATCTAACAATCTTCATAAAGCGCGTGATACTGTTCGAAAGTTTGCCCCATTTAGAAATCTATAAAATTGCTCATTTGTAAGAATTATAATTGAAGGTTACGACATTTGTACGCACTTTGATTTTAATTTCGCAGGCATAATGTACCTTCATAAAGGAGTTGTTCTTTACATACAATTTGCGATTGACAAGATAGCCTTATCTAATGACGACAAAAAGGGTATGATGCCTCTTATACATTGACTGATACCGGATGATCGGTGATTGTACAAATTTCCTGCAACAATTCATCCAGATAAATTGTTTCTTTTACTATATCCTTGTAAAAGAAGTGTACCTATTAACCAGAGAGCTTCCTTTCTAATATGTATACATTGATGCGATAATAATTTATTCAATAAAGCACACAGATCTTCCTGTGAATATTCTGTATTTCTCAGAAGAATGTCCGTCTTATCTTCATAAGAGTTAGCTAATATACGTATAGATGCTGTAATCTAGAAAGCAGGAAAAGTTGAAATAATATTGTAATTGTACAAAAAATGTGTATTTTATAGAATGTATTTATGTAGTTTTGTCATAACAACCTCGCTGATATTATCTAGCCCAGAGTGATAAAGATAGTCAACAATTTGTGACAAGATAGGTGAGAAATACGGATGTGTGATGAATGAAGAGGACAACAGAGCTAACAGCCAAGTAAAATTTGGATCCTTGTACAGGAGATTCTGTTTTACAGTAGCTTCAACAAGTTCTAACATTTCCTCTTCTCTATAAATATTAAAAATGCATTAGACTTGTGCGCAAGTTTCATTTCTTGCTTTTGTGTCAGTTGATTTATATGAGAAAAAAAAAACTGCTACTTACGATATTTCATGAAACGCTACATGCACGTAATGTAAAGTTGCATATATTACAGAAGGAAGAATCATATCGTCACAATTGTTTAATAATAAAATTAAGTGTTTCAAACAGTGTTGCGCATGTAGAATGGAAAAAGCCTTGTAGCTTCCTGCAATTAAGTTGCCAATTGTCCAAATACATACATCCTGATAAGAAATAAATTACCGTACTTTAGATCTAAGTAAGCAACTATCAGCTTAATGCTACTCAGAATAGATTACCAGCAATGCATAGTTTAAGCTTTCCAGTTCGGTAAGCAAATATGGGATAACTGCTTTTCCTAATGCTGTACAGGCTTTAGCATTTCCAAGAGCGATGTTGCAGCAACAATTTGCTGCGTATAATTGAAGAATTGGATCGTTACCAGAAAGATCACGTATCAAGCCTGGTAAACTTTGATCTATTTTTAAGAAGGAATTTATATTTTCCTCACACTAGGAAGAGAATGTACGGAATTACAAATAATGTTACATTAGTTTCTTATCAGTTATGAACATGATGATATTGTTTCTCGCTAGACCTTAAATAAAGATAGAACGACGCTCGTAGTTGCGAGCTCTAGGTGGAATCTTGTATATATGTTGCGTTTAACAAGATTAATCAATTACATCTATAGAATATACCTGAATAAGAGCGTTGGGCAAATATCTGTAATCCTCAGAGGATATTCTTTTCTTCTTGAGAAGCTTCGCTCTTTCACTAATGTAATCGATCGAAAAGAACCCATTCCCAAATGATTCTCCTAATAAGCTTGTGCGATTTTTATTCCAGGCAGACACACGATTCTCCTTTCTTTTCATTAAAGTAGCTTCTCGTAATCTCGTTCGCACTGTCTCAAACGTGTTATTATCATCCGTCCAGAGTTCTGTGGCCTCATCTACTTGATCACTGATGGACTGCATCTTGATTCGTATGTGATCAAATCTTTATATCGTACCTATGATGAATTTCTTATCATCACCCGTTCCGTGTAGGTTAAAAATTTTTGAACAGCCTGATTCAAACCTCTCTCTCTCTCTCTGTTCATTATATGACTTACCAACACGAAAGATTATCTACGATAGATTTATCATCTTCCAATCGAGTGACAGTTTTGCTAACGAGTTGAAGAAAATAAAGTAGGTGGCGCCTAAAGCGAAGTTTTACAATTTAAACTCTATGCCTTAAGAAATTGACCAATAACCAGTTGAATCGCTTTTATAGATCTCGGACAGGCCGAATATAAAAGTTAGTAGAAATTACTAGTAACTTTTACCGGAAGGTTAGAAAACAAAGCCCCCTGTTGTAGATTCAGCTCAAGCACAGCTCATATTTGGTCGAACAGTTCTATACGTTCGTTTATTGGCCTTGGTTTATCACATTTTCAAATCAAATAATTTTTCACTGCGAAAACTCAATTGAAGGTTCGAGCGCCATTTTTCGTTCAACTCGAAATATCTCGAGGAAAATTAACGACGACGTAACTAATGTGGTTAAAAAGTACTAAAAGAGACTTTAAAGTGCTTCTCCATTTTTACGAAAGTTAGCTTGTTGAATTGTGTTTTATCAGAATGGAAAATACGTCTGAGCAGCCCTTGAGTCATACTACTTGAGAAAGTACGTCCGGCGTTTAGTCACACGGTTTCTCGTTAAATATAGTGGAAATTTCGTAACTAAATTACAGAAATAACGGGTCTAATAATCTGCCGGTTAGTAAACCCGTTGTTAAAAGAACGTTCTTTTAGGGGAATAATCCAGTGTCAGCGGGAAAGTTCCCACGGGGTTGCATGCTATATGCAGCCATCGTTATATTTACGGTGATTCACTTGCCCCTCTTGTTCCTTCTCTCATTGGCCCGTCAGCTGTGCTCGGCGTGTTCCCGGACACCTCGTGTCTCGTAAGATTGCGAAATCACCGACAATGGAGGAGGTTACGAAGCTGGAACACCTGTCTCTGGTGTCGAAGATTTGCACAGAGCTGGAAAATCACTTGAGTTTGAACGACAAAGACTTGGCCGAATTTATTATTCATCTGGCCGAGAAAAACAACACATTCGCAACGTTCAAGAAGGTATTGATCGAGAATGGGGCCGAGTTTCCGGATTCCTTCATGGCGAATCTCTTGAGGATAATACAGCACATGAAGCCTGCCAGAGCGGAGAAGCCGTCCGTGAGTAAGCAGGATGAACTGGCTGAAAAATTTCCCGCATTAGCGCTGCCGAACGAGGAGCGTTTGAGCAGGAAGGACGACGAGGATATCGTGAACGACGTAATGGCCTCTCTGGAAGCGTTCGCGCCGTCGAGTAAGAAGCGAGCAACCGCGAGCAGCGAGAGGAGCAACGGGCAGGAGGAAAGGAGAAGCAAACGCGCGAGAAGATCGCGAGACGGACGGAGGCGACACAGATCGCGTTCCCGGCGCAGATCGAAAGATCGAACGCGGCGAGAAGGTCGCAGGAGGTCGTTGTCGCGCAGACACTCGAGGAGACGTTCGAGGTCCGTCGAGGAGCAGCTCTCCGTGGAGCCGGAAGTGGGTAAGATTTACGCCGGTAAAGTGGCGAACATCGTGCCGTTCGGCTGCTTCGTCTCGCTGGAGGGCCTGAAGCGCAGGTGGGAGGGCCTGGTGCACATCTCGCAATTGAGGAGGGAGGGCCGCGTGGCCAACGCGAGCGACGTGGTCTCCAGGGGCCAGAGGGTCCTCGTGAAGGTCCTCAGCGTCGGCGGGCAGAAGGTGTCGCTGAGCATGAAGGACGTGGAGCAGGAGACCGGCCGCGACCTGAATCCCGTCGTGCCGATCGCGAAGGCCGAGGAGGACGAGAAGCACCTGCGCAATCCGGACCGGCCGACGTCGCTGCTGGAGCTGCAGGGGAATTACGACGAGGACGAGACGTACTCGCGCAAGCGCGTGCAACGGCTCTCCTCGCCGGAGAAGTGGGAGATCAAGCAGATGCTGGCGGCCTCGTGCATCGACAGGAGCGAGCTGCCGGAGTTCGACACGGAGACGGGCATCCTGCCGCGCGAGGACGACGAGGAGGAGGACGTGGAGATCGAGCTGGTGGAGGAGGAGCCGCCGTTTCTGCACGGCCACGGCAGGGCGCTCGGCGACCTCAGCCCCGTGCGCATCGTCAAGAACCCGGACGGCTCGCTGGCGCAGGCGGCGATGATGCAGAGCGCCCTGGCGAAGGAGCGCAGGGAGCAGAAGATGCTGCAGCGCGAGCAGGAGATGGACTCGGTGCCCACCGGGCTGAACAAGAACTGGATCGACCCGCTGCCGGAGGCGGAGAGCAGAACCCTGGCGGCGAACATGCGCGGCATCGGCCTGCAGACGCAGGACCTGCCCGAGTGGAAGAAGCACGTGATAGGCGGCAAGAAGTCCTCCTTCGGCAAGAAGACCAACCTGACGCTGCTGGAGCAGCGGCAGAGCCTGCCGATCTACAAGCTGCGCGACGACCTCGTAAAGGCCGTGACGGACAATCAGATCCTGATAGTGATCGGCGAGACCGGCTCGGGCAAGACTACGCAGATCACGCAGTACCTGGCGGAGGCGGGGTTCACGGCGCGCGGCAAGATCGGCTGCACCCAGCCGAGGCGCGTCGCCGCGATGAGCGTGGCGAAGCGGGTGGCCGAGGAGTTCGGCTGCTGCCTCGGCCAGGAGGTCGGCTACACGATCCGCTTCGAGGACTGCACCGGCCCGGAGACCAGCATCAAGTACATGACCGACGGTATGCTGCTGCGCGAGTGCCTGATGGACCTCGACCTCAAGATGTACTCGGTGATAATGCTGGACGAGGCGCACGAGCGCACGATTCACACCGACGTGCTGTTCGGCCTGCTGAAGCAAGCGGTCGGCCGGCGGCCCGACCTCAAGCTGATCGTCACCAGCGCCACCCTCGACGCCGTAAAGTTCTCCCAGTACTTCTTCGAGGCGCCGATATTCACGATACCCGGCCGCACCTTCGAGGTCGAGGTGATGTACACGAAGGAGCCGGAGACGGACTATCTCGACGCCGCCCTCATCACCGTCATGCAGATCCACCTGCGCGAGCCGCCGGGCGACATTCTGCTCTTCCTCACCGGCCAGGAGGAGATCGACACCGCGTGCGAGATACTTTACGAGCGCATGAAGTCGCTCGGCCCGGACGTGCCGGAGCTGATCATCCTGCCGGTCTACTCGGCCCTACCCTCGGAGATGCAGACGAGGATATTCGAGCCGGCGCCGCCCGGCTCGCGCAAGGTCGTCATCGCGACGAACATCGCCGAGACCAGCCTGACGATCGACGGCATCTACTACGTGGTGGACCCGGGCTTCGTCAAGCAGAAGGTCTACAATTCCAAGACCGGCATGGACAGCCTGATCGTCACGCCGATCAGCCAGGCGGCGGCGAAGCAGCGCGCCGGCCGGGCGGGCCGGACCGGCCCCGGTAAGTGCTACCGCTTGTACACGGAACGGGCGTATCGCGACGAGATGCTGCCGACGCCGGTGCCGGAGATCCAGCGCACGAATCTCGCCACGACGGTGCTGCAGCTCAAGACGATGGGCATCAACGATCTCCTGCACTTTGACTTTATGGACGCGCCGCCGGTCGAGTCGCTCATCATGGCGTTGGAGTCGCTGCACAGCCTGAGCGCCCTGGACAACGAGGGCCTGCTGACGCGTCTCGGCCGACGGATGGCCGAGTTCCCCCTCGAGCCGAACCTCTCCAAGATGCTGATCATGAGCGTCCACCTCCAGTGCTCCGACGAGATTCTCACCATCGTCAGCATGCTCTCCGTGCAGAACGTCTTTTACCGGCCCAAGGACAAGCAGGCCCTGGCCGATCAGAAGAAGGCCAAGTTCAATCAGGCCGAGGGCGATCACTTGACGCTGCTGGCGGTCTACAACTCCTGGAAGAACAATAAGCTGAGCAACGCCTGGTGTTACGAGAACTTTGTGCAGATACGGACGCTGAAGCGCGCCCAGGACGTGCGCAAGCAGCTCTTGGGTATAATGGACCGGCACAAATTGGACGTTGTGTCGGCCGGCAAGAACACCGTGCGCATACAGAAAGCGGTCTGCTCCGGCTTCTTCAGGAATGCCGCGAAGAAGGATCCGCAGGAGGGATACAGGACGCTCGTCGACAGCCAGGTGGTTTACATACATCCGAGCAGCGCGCTCTTCAATCGCCAGCCGGAGTGGGTGATCTACCACGAGCTGGTGCAGACTACCAAAGAGTACATGAGAGAAGTGACGACCATCGACCCCAAGTGGCTGGTGGAGTTTGCGCCGGCGTTCTTCAAATTTAGCGACCCCACCAAGCTCAGCAAATTTAAGAAAAATCAGAGACTGGAGCCGCTTTACAACAAGTACGAGGAGCCGAATGCATGGAGGATATCCAGGGTTCGCAGACGGCGCAATTAACTTTTCATTTCAAAACGAGCGATTGGACTGGTAGATACTTTTATTGCGACAAGAAGCATTTCGTGTGTGTGTGTGTATTCATCTCGCTTAGGAAACAAGTGACGAAAACAATCTGTAATGTTGCGAACGTTTAGATTCGATATTTTTTATTATCCTTGTATAAACAGACATCATAGAAAACGTGATGCGAAACGTATTATATACAAGAATGCAGCTGTAAGATGAAGATTATTTACAAATTGCGTGTATATATACTTGTAAACATTTTGTAAATATAAATGTATCGATTCACGTTGTGTATCTCTGGTGTATTCCTCCGGTATATTCGTAAACCTGCTTTTTCCGCTAAAATATATATATAAATTCTAATAATCAGTCTTTCAGAAAAGAGGACAGTTTTGTGAGATTACAAGTTTTCAGTCTTTTCCCTCTTGATTGATTATTAAATTTATTAAATAAATACATTCTCGATAAACATTCAATAAGATGACAGGTGGAAGAACATTTATTTATTTATTTTTTTTCCTTTCACTCGTTCTTCGCTTTTTTTTTCTTTTAGATTGCACTGTAGTAATAACCGAGTCAATTATTCGTGGACGCATATACATACAACGCGAAACTCGATCGAAGTACGTGTTTGTATACAAAAGGAATCCGTAAGAAATTTATAATCTTTCAGAAAAGACGAATCGATATATGTATATATTGTAGTCAGGAAATATCACTTCTCGCTTCCGTGCTTGAGATTCGGTTTCTTTTGTTTTTATATGGTAGTTCAATAATACTATTTCTTGGCTCGAACTGGTATAAAGTGCATTCTCGGAAAAAACAGCATCCTATACAAGTTGAACTATTGAGACTGTTGCTTCTTTTTCACTAGTTCCACCAATTGCCTGTAGCGCACTTGACATTCATCCTGCGGACAATAATTACGACAAAAGTTACGAGAGAACAAATTTCAATAGGGCGAATTTCTCCATAATTGTCTCCTAACAATGTCACACCTTTGTCTTTCCCTCGACGCAATTTGAAATCTTCTCCCACCTATCTATAGATGCACCTTTGGGATACTTCGTTAGAGCCGCTTCCAACGCCCTTTGCTGTTCTTGACTCCACTCGGCAGCGTTCACTGTACCTTCGATGCGGGTCTTAATCTTCTTTGGTCTTTCCTCCGCAAGGATCTCCTCTGTTGATTCGCCAGGTTTCAAACCTTCGTCCTTTACCTGAAACAAAATATGCGCGTCAGTACGATGCTGGGAAATGTACAGAGTAGGTTCAGAAAACCAAACCTTCTTAGCCATATGTGTAACTTCTGCGACGGTACGATTCATAATATTCGCAATTTTCTCCCATCGTTCTGGAGTTCCGCCAGGATATTTTTTTACATACTTGATCAGTTCTAATATGTCGTTATCAGTCCAGAAACCACCCGACAACGTTGGCTTTTCATAGACATGATTTGTATAATCACAGTCCTTCTTTGCGGTCTCTTTAATATTACTACCGCTTCTTTCTTGCGGAGTAAAACCGGCCCTACGTTTCCTAACTCCGCGCGACACTATTTCCGGCTCAGATTGTTCGTTTTCTCGTTCCCTAGAAAAGTTGGGCCTATATTCGGCTATTTCCAAGTTGAATAAATTGCAATATATATATATATATATTCATATAGGAAATCACCGTATACTCACAATGTCTCTTCCTCCTCTTGCTTCTTTCTTTCCTTTCTATCTTTCAAGAGCTGAATCGTAAGGCGTACGGTAGATGGTGTAGCTATTATAGAACCTATCAGCCATCTCGGCAACTGAAATGGAAGAGTGTTCCACATGGTTGGAGTGGGAATTTTTTCTAAGATGTCAGCCAAATCTGGGACATCCATCTTGCTCTTTCTATTTTTCTTTTGCATCTTTTGAAGCTTGCTACCTAAAACTTGTTCCTGCAATCATAACACGACAGATACAGAATTATATTCAGCAAATATTTCCAATGTATAAAAACACTTACGTAAGTGTATCGTTTTTCAAAGTATGCCGCCCATGCTACAAGATATTGTCCTATCGTGATAACTGTGAATAAAATGACACTCATTTCCAATAGTCCCATTTTTCGCACATGACGGTAGTAGTACACCGCCGATCGCCAGTTTGGCAAACCGTTGACAAGCACATTGTCATACCGTTGTCTCTTTCCAGGATCTTTTAAAATATCATAAACAGCAACTAACTATGGGACACAAATATGGAAAACTGCCAGTGTAATTTCAATATAAATCTTTCGTACACTTTTTTTCCTCATAAATTCATATACCTTCCTAAATTGTTGTTCCGCATCCTCCGCGGAATTTTTGTCTGGATGCAACTGCAACGACAGACGTCTGAAAGCTTTCTTAATCTCGGAGGCATTTGCAGACTGAGAACAAAAAATGACTGATCAATTGTCAAAGTTCACTGCGCACGTATTGTCGTGCAATTTTACACCTGCAAGATATACCTGCGTAACACCCAAGACTTCGTAGAAATTTTGATTGACCTCCTCGACGACATCGAAAACCTCCAATTCGTCGTTATCCCACGCATGGGAAAATCTAAACGCGTTCAGAAAATAGAAAATCTCAAAAGTGATCAATCGTACGTTCATTTTTGTCCACCGCATTTAGACATAGTTATTAACACAGGAGCGTTTCTTCGGTGTCTTGTGGCAAAATTGAATTTTACTAGGACATAGTGTTGCTTTCAGCGAAGACTTGTCGGACGCGACGCGCGGAGAATCAGGTTAGAAATTCTCTTTGACGTAGCTGCCACATTGCAATTATCTCTTATCCGCTATTGCAATACGTCAAACGTTCCGTTTGGGGCGCTCTCGCGCTTCCAGTGTTATTCCTTTAGCACGCAATGACCGAATAACATTTGCAGCGTGTGAGCGCTCAAACGGAACGCTACCAAAATACAGATGAATCGATTCTTTTTTTCTGCAAAAAGGATCGATTATCCTCTCGATATTTTCAAATTCGATTTCAGTTCTCCACTAATCCCGGCTAATCCCGTCGTCGAGAATGGTTAAACTACATGCTCGAAATTCCTCTCTTTTTACTTTACACGTCGGTTCAGATCAGAGGAACCTTTGTTCTTCAGGCAGTTTGCCCTTTCTTTTTCCTTCCGTTCCTCCCTTTATTAGGTCATTACGTCTCTCCGCAGATGCTCCATTAGTAACAATTTAGAAAAGTTAAATTACTTCCGACGCCTTTTAGATCGATTGTCATAAATCGATTGCTTTTATATAAGCGATTATTTTTGAACGAATGGCTTTGTTTCTTCAACGAATGGCGCTGCCATACTTACTTCGACAGTGGTTGTCAATTGAGAAACCGTTATCTAAAATGGATTTCGATGTTAACGGTACATTACCAACGTTTAATGAGAGATGCAACGATAGTCAAGATATAAAAGGTGCCAATTCTGTGAGAGTTGTATACAACGTATGGATACGCGTTATCTCACACGCTGTTATTTTACAGATTTCGAGAATTCGAACGAAATATAAAGAGACATAACCTACAAATTCACTCGTCCTATTTATACAGGGCATTTCCGATTAATTAGTCATAGAGATTCCGTTTGATCAGCTAAAATGTTGGAGGGACTTGTAGCTTGGGTGCTGAACAATTATCTCGGCAAGTATGTGGAAAATCTGAATACGGATCAGCTGAGCATAGCTCTGTTATCAGGTGAGGAGGTTATGTTCTGCTACGCATTTAAACTTGCAGAATTTTGCAATTTGTCACGTGTATCTTGTAAGATGTATGCGGCGCAAGAGTTTCGGCCACTTAGAATCTTAGAATCCGAACAAACTGACTCACTCTGTGGACATGTTGGTGTCACTTGAGGAAATTTCTTGATTTCTCTTGTTCTCTCGCAATAAGTTGATATTTTTCAAAAAGGACATCGTATTTTAACAACAGGGGAAGTCGAATTAGAGAATCTGCCCTTGAGACGAGAAGCTCTACGTCATATTGGACTACCAGTAGAGATCAAGGCTGGATTTATCGGTAAAATTAGACTGCAAGTACCAGTTAGACAAATAAGGACTGCGTCATGGGTGATAGGTATGGAGCAGCTTTATCTGGTAGCGGGTCCGATTAATCTGGATGAGGTAAAGAATCTTGTTGAAAAATTTACTACAAAAAGTCTGCAACTTTGATGGGTACTTGTTGATAAAAATTGCGCATTGAGGATGTCTTACATTTGTAAGATGTTTACACGATAAATTTGAGAATACATTCTCCTATAGTATGACAGTGAGGCGGAGGAACAAGCGATACTGGAGTACAAGCTCAGTCGATTAGACGCTTTGGAAGCAAGATGGAGAGCTGACGTAGACCATGATCCTGGTTATTACGCCACAAGTTACAGTTCGTGGGTCAACTATGGCACGTCTCTGATGACAAATATCATTGAAAATTTACAGTTGAACATCAAGGATGTTCACATTAGGTATGAAGATGGTGTTACACTACCCGGTGGTAAGCATCTCTCTATGACGTGAAAAATATCGATTTGCGTGTGATTGACATTATCGAATTAAAAAAACAAACAAACTTGCCTTTTACACAGATAACGGTATCGCGCTTGGTATTACAATCGGAGCGCTCACTGCTCAAAGTTGCGACGCCAGTTGGATACCTGGTTCCACATCTTGGAACCTAACGGACGCCTCTTTTAAATTAATGGAACTCGACAGTCTTGCGATTTATTGGAACCATGTGAAGAAGGACCAACTCTTTAGCGGTCTCAATCTCGGCGATTTAGCTGTAAGCTGTGGAGAGTTGACCACTCTCTGTGCATTGACATTAATGGATCGGATTTTCAGATCGCCATGAGCAAATTGAGAAACGGCACGAAAACACACATTTTATCACCGGTGAACGCGAGAGCGCACGTTAAAAGAGACCGAACCGAACGTCCGTTGAGATCCATCAATAAGCCGCGTATGGTGGTGGATTTACTTCTGGACGAAGTGCCGTTGTCCGTAACAGACGTAAGTGGTGTGTAGTCGCGGTCACACGATCGATACACGCGCGGAGTAACGTATCACTGTCGCGATCACAGGTTCAATACGAAGAGATGGTAAAGTGTGTGAAGGAACTCGAGCGGATAGATCGTCGCAAGCAACAGCGGCGGTGCAGACCCAAAGTGTCCGTGAGGGAGGATTGCACGGAATGGTGGAGGTACGCGGCTCGGTGTCACCTCGGCAGAGAGACGCTCAAGCCGAGACCGTCGTGGAAAGTCGTGCTACTCAAAGCCGAAGAGAATGTTCTTTACGTTCAAGCGTACGCGAAATTGTTAGGTGAGAGACGGATGAGACACACCGCATTCCGGTGAGAAAAATTCGCGACAAATTCCGGAGAATTTCTCTCGCCGCAGGTACGCCCACCTCGAGCCTGCCGGCGGAAACGAAAAGGCTGAAGGAGAAGGTCGAGTGCGAGCGGAGTTTCGACGAGCTGAGAATATTGAGGGAAGTGGCGATGCGCAAGACAAGACCCGCAGCGTCGCAGGAGCAGCCGAACGAGAGCGTGCCGCAAGGGCGCGGTATGCTCGAACAGTGGTTCCCGCAATGGTGGGGCTGGTACTCGAAGACGCCTCACAGCAACACGCAGAACGCCACGTCGACCACCACCTTCGACGGCGAGCTTCTCGACGTGCTGGCGGACACGGTGGACGACGACACTCTGCTGCGTCGCGACACGGTGTTCGGACAATTCAATTTCGCTCTGGTGCAAGGTGCGATATCGTTGTGCACCGAGCGGAACGGCACGAGGACCGTGATAGAACTCAAGTTCGAGAAGGTGAATTTGAGTTACGAGTCACGGCCCAGGTTCGGATCGCACAGATTCTCGATCAGTCTGGGCGCGTTGTATCTTCACGATTTTCTCACGGAAAATTCCATGTTTCCCATCCTGGTGCAGCCGCAGGTCGCGTCCAGCGTCGCGATGCGCGCGCGCAAGGAGAGGCCGAAGAAACAACAACAGACGTCGCCGCTGCATCTGTTCGAGCTGACATACGAGAAGAAACCGTTGCACGTCAACACGGACCACTTGCTGCACGTGTACTCCAAGTCGCTGGACGTTGTGTACAATCCCACCGTGATACACTGGCTGATAGAGTTTATGTGCAAACCGCTCCGGTCGTCGTCGAATCAGCGGCTGCAGGCGATGAAGCGCCGCACGCGGAAGCAGCTGATGAAGAACTGGGAGCAGATCCTGGACGGTGACTTTGTGTATCGCTCCTCGTGGGATCTGCGGTTCAAGATTTCCGCGCCGCAGATCCTTTTGGTGGAGAGCTTCGTCGACAGCAACGCGGCCATAGTGATAGTCGACCTGGGCAAGTTGCACCTGTCGAACGACGCGAATCTGACGAATCAGGCGACGCTGAGAACCGACGAGTCGACCGACGACGACGACGACGAGGAGAGGGAGGAGAGATTCGAGACGCCGTGCTCGACTCCGCCCGGCAGTCAGGAGAACGGCTCGCTGCACGACTTCCAAGGCCTGTCCGAGACGGAATTGCACAAGAAACTGTACGACCAGTACTCCATCGACCTGGTGGACCTGCAGATCCTGGTGGTACGGGCGAAGGACAATTGGAAGTACGTTCGCACCAGAGGCATGTCCACGCTGCACCTGCTGGAGCGCTTCAACATATCGTTGCAAATCGAGCGACGGGTCTTCGTCACCTCGGACCCGAACTTCCCGTCGGTCACGGTGTCCGGTAACCTGCCGAGGCTGGTGGTCCACGTGAACGAGTACAAGGTGGGCGCGATGCGACTCATATACAACCTGCTGTCGAATTTCTCCGGTTCTCCGGCGGAAAGCGGCGCGGTGAGCGCGGAGCCCGAGAGCCCGCGGAAGGAGGACCCGCGTTCGTTGAGCCACGCGGTGATGGTGCAGTTCATCATCGATCAGATGACCTTCGAGCTGCAGTCGCGAGGTCGCAGCGTGGCGGAGCTGCAGGTGTCCGGCGTGCGCGCGGCCCTCAGCAAGAGAATGGCGGACCTGAGCGTCTCCCTCTCCGTCCACGGACTGCTTCTGGTCGATGCGATTCAGGTGCTGGGCCCGGACTTCGAACTGCTGATGGCCAGTCACAAGCACGTCGGCATGGACAGCGTTTCCGGCAGCCTGAGAGACTCGGAGCCGACGTCGCCGGTGTCGCCGGCGGAATCGGCCGAGTCGCCCCGGCTGACCTCGCCCGTCGCCCTCACCGACGCCCTGTCCAGCTTGGCGCGCAATTCGCTCGTCGAGAAATTCGACTCGGAGGCGCTGATCGTCGTCGAACTGACACTGGTGGACGATCCCGCGGAGAGTCTGCGAATGGCGAACATACAGTTCAACAATCTCGACATCACGGCCAATCAGGAGACGATAGTGGAGCTGATGGGCTTCTTCCGGCGGATCCTGCCGTTGCGGTCGGCGCGCGTCGAGAGGCGCGACTCGCAGTCAGAGGGGAGTCAGAGCGCGCTCGGGACCAGGCGGACCGAGATCACCTTCGACTTTCATCGGCTGAACGTGCTGCTGCTGCGCGCGGTGATGCAAGGCGACAGCCTGGTGGGCCAGAAGATCGCCACGGCGACGATGTCGGACGCGCGCATACAGGCGACGCTCGCCGCCGACACCTCGATCTCGGGCTCCCTCGGCGGGGTGCAGATATTCGACCAGACGCCGACCGGCAAGACGCATCAGCGGATACTGAGCGTCGGCAGGGATCCGCTGGCGGATCCGCCGCATCATCCGCTGGAGCACTCGTCCGAGCAGCCGGAGGCCTTCCGATTCGTCGCCAGCCGCAGGCAGCCGGCGGAGACCACCGTGGTGGTGGAGCTGACGATACGCGTGGCCAGCGTCTGGTACACGCACGCGCCGCACCTAATCTCCGAGCTGCGCTCCTGCGCCGACGAGTTCAAGCAGTACCTGAGGAACTTGGCGCGGCAGATCAGCGCCGCCGCGACCGACATGGCGATCGGCCTGGTGAACGCGGCCGAGGACTGGACGCCGCGGAAAAGCGACCTGGAGGCGGTGGTCGCCTCGCTGCGGCTCGACGTGCTGCTGGAGAGCCCGGTGCTGGTGATACCGCGCTCCTCCCACAGCCGGCAGGTGTTCGTCGCTCACCTGGGCACGATGTCGCTGCGGCACGAGCCCGAGCCCGGGACGACGAAGGTGACGCTGGAGGTGCGCGACATGAATCTCTATTCCGTCGAGGTGTCCGCGGGCCAGCTCGCTCGGAACAGCTCGCCGATGAGGGTCGAGGAGATGTACCGGTGCGGGGAGTCGGCCGAGCCGATACTGCACGACACGATGCTGAAGATACTGGTGGAGAAGGAAGGGCGGATCGTGCAGGTGCACGGGGCGGTGATAACGCCGCTGAAGGTGTCGCTGTCGCGCGGCCAGTACGAGCAGTCGCTCGACACCATCGACCGATTGAGCGCCTCGGCCCTCCTCGGCCCCTCGGACCTTCCTCTCGCCTCGAGCCGCTCCCCCGAGAAGGACCTCTCCGTCAGGGTCTCGTTCGAGCTGCCGATCCTGAGCGTCGAGCTGAAGCGGCAGCAGCCGCTGGTCGAGCTGTCGATGCGCGACTTCGTCGTGAGGTACGAGAAGCTGGACGAGTCGACGGAGGTGCAGGTCGCGCTACGCTCCCTCCTCATGGAGGACCTCCTGTGCCCGGTGGGCTCGCGGCATCGCTTCATGATGCGGTCGTCGGCGCCGGCGCGCGCCAGGCTGCCCACCGGCGTCTCCAGGTCGTGCCCGGACCTCGCGTGCGCGCGACGCTACGCGAGGAACGGCAGCCTGCCGGACCGGCTGGAGGCCGACGCGCTCTACGGCGCGGTCCCGGCGCACTGGCGGCCGGCCGACACGCCGGACACGCCGCCGCCGGGCGCGGCCGCCAGCGAGGAGAACCTCGTGCTGGTGAGCGTCGCCGAGAAGGACCGGCGGAGAATCGTCACGGTGGACTTCAACTGCCTGGACCTGGTGGTGAGCGTGGACTCGTGGATGGTGGTGTTCGACTTCCTCGGGGTCGCGTGCAGCGAGGCGGCCGCGCGTCGCGCCGCGCCCGCCAGCAGGCCGGACGGCCTGCTGCGCTCCGAGACCGAGATCGAGGTGAGGTCGCTGACGCTGGTGCTGCTGACGGGGGAGCGGGAGATAGCGAAGGCGAACGTCTCGAACGCCAGCATGTACGTGCTGGGCGCGAACGGCGAGACCTCGGTCCACGGCCAGCTGGGCTCGATGTCGCTGCTGGACCTGACGCCGCACGGCCGCCGCTACCGCGAGCGCTTCCTCACGGCCGGCCGTAAGGCGCTCAACTTTCACTACTCGAGCTGCGCCGAAGACGCGCGGCTCAAGCTGGAGATGTCGGCGGTGCACTACGTGCACACGCAGCGATTCGTCGCCGAGCTGCACATCTTCTTCGGCCGCTTCTCCCAGCTGTGGGGGGGCGTGATGCGGCCCGGCGCGAACCGCACGCGGCTCTCCCTGGAGCTGCGGGCCGGCGCGCCCCTCATCCTCCTGCCGGTGAGCTCCCGCTCCGACGAGCTCGTCCTGCTCGACCTGGGCGAGCTCACCGCGCGCAATCGCTTCGACACCTCGTCGGACTGCGTGCTCGAGGTGATGCTGCTCGAGCTGGTCAACATGGACGTGTACGCGACGCGACGGCTCGAGTGCGACGACGCGGCGGACGCCGTCAGGGTCGGCGGTTTCCTCATCGAGAAGATGGGCTCCTCCTTGCTGACGGACAAGTGCCAGCTGAGGCTGCGCGTCGAGCGGAACCTGGACACCCACGTCAGCCGCGCGATACCCGACCTGAGCGTGCACGGCGTACTCTCGACCATGGACTGCGCCTTGGACCCCGCGCAGTACATGCTGATCCGCGGCCTCCTCTCTCACAACATCGGCGAGAGCCTGGACGACCTGCGCCTCCTCGCTCGGCAGGCCCCGCTCGAGGAGGAGAATTCCGGCGAGACGTGGACCAGATCCTGCGTGACCCTCGAGCTGGTGAACGTGACGGTGAGGCTCCACCCCAGCCACAACATCGCCGCGCTGGCCTGCGTCAACTTCATCAAGTCGAGACTGACGCTGGACTCGCTGAGCGACGGCTCGCAGGACATCGACTTGGTCTCGCAGGAGATACTGGTGACGGACACGCGTTTCCAGAACGAGCCGGCGGACCGGCGGTGCAACGTCTTCACGCGCATCCTGCAGCCGCTGAGGACCCCCTGCGCGGAGGGCCGCGTCCAGGCCGAGGTGCACCATCGGAAGCGCGAGGCCTACGCGGCGACCACCGTACTGCTGCACAGCATGCGGCTGACCGCGATCCTCGACTGGTGGGAGGCCGTGCGAGACTTCCTGCTGCTCGATTCACCGGAACCCGCGCGGACGGTCGTCTCGCAGGAACCCGGCCTGCCGATCGTGCTCAAGATCAACATCACGGGCTCGGAACTGGTGATCGTCGAGGACACCTCGGTCCTCGACACCAACGCCGTCATACTCAAGACCACCGCCGTCCTGTCGTATCGCTCCACGCCCCAGGAGGGCGAGAAGCCGCTCTCCTGCAACCTCTCGCAGTGCGAGCTCTTCTCCTGCGTCCTCGGCATGGAGAACGAGACCGCTCTCTCGATCATCGACCCGGTCGGGGCGAGTCTCGACCTCACGCGGGACGAGTGCCTGGAGGTCCAGCTGCAGCCGCTCTGCGTCAGACTGAGCTACCACGACGTGACCATGTTCTCCAGGATGCTGAGCTCCGTCCCCAAGCAGACCTCCTGGGCTAAACGGAGGTCGAGCGCCGACAGCCGGGTGTCGAAGCTCACCACTCTCGGCTTCACCGAGGTCGATTGCAGAACCGCGCTGGACCGCTGCGACGGCCAGCTGGACGACGCTGCCCTGTGGCTGACGCAAAACGCCGAGCCGAGTTCCGAAGCCGCGACCAACCTCTTCCGCGCGCTCGAGCTCCAAGCGTCCTGCGTGCGAATCTGCGTCATAGACGACTGTCGGGACGCGGACGTGCCGCTGCTGGAGATCACGCTGACGGACTTCAGCCTGCGCCAGGTGAATCGCCAGCCCGGCGTGCTGTCGGCCACCTTCGGCGTCGATTACTACAATCGAGTGCTCAGCGGCTGGGAGCCGTTCATCGAGCCCTGGCGCGCGAGCATTCAGTGGGAGCAGGCGATCGACAGGCTGTACGTGGCCATCGATTCCCAGGATTCCGTCGATCTCAACGTCACTCTGACCTTGGTCGAGCTCGTGCAGCTGGTCAAGCACAACTGGACGCAGGATTATTATCTGTCCGACGGCCCGGCCAAGTTGCATCGGCGCCGTTCCCCCTTCGTACCTTTCGCCCTGAAGAACGACACCGGCTGCAGGCTCTGGTTCAAAACGTTCATCGCAACCGCGGGCGATGCGATGGACACCGGGAGAAATCAAACGAAGAGCTCCGTGCGTAAGGACGATACGTGGATGGAGGTGATGCCGGGAGATACCACGTCGTTCACGTTCGAAGGAAGGGGGAAGCTGAGGCACCACGAGACGCACACCGTCAGAAGACACCAGATCGTGGTGCAGGTCGAGGGATGGAAACCGGTCGAACCTGTAACCGTCGATCGTGTCGGCATATACTTTCGGCACGCGAACGCCGACATTGCCGAATTTGAAGTAAGGCATGCCGTATCGTATCACGATTGAATTCGATTGACCGTATTCGGTATTCCAGATGCTCTCGTCGAAAGCTAGACTCGTGTTTGCTGTGGAGCTGGAGGGATCCGCCAGGAAATTGGTCACCGTTAGATCAGCTCTTCAAGTGGCCAACAAGTTGTCCCACGCCATTGAGATTAAGATGGAGACATCGTTGAATCAATTCGGATGTAGGTTTTCCTCTCTCTCTCTCGTAGCCGACGAGATTGATCCATTTCCTTTCAGACTTGATACTGACATCGGCCAACATTGGGAAGATGCAACTGCCTGCGCGATCGGTCATGTCCTTGCCTCTGTCGCATATCGGGGTGCAGATGTGCTTCAAACCGCTCATTCCGAACTCCCAGTTCCAATATTGCACGGAATCGGTAAACTGGACGGTAGTCAAGAAACCGATGGAAGTGATGGAAAACCATATCACATGTCGAACCAATCAAAACAACGTATTCAGGTGCGACACGACGGTCGAGACTGGCTGACGAACGTTAAACGTTATACCTTCTCCCTTTTTAGAATGTGCGTGGCGGTAAGACGAAACAATTATCCTGTCGACGGTACGCAAGTACTGCCAGGGCATACAATTACGGTGATGGCTCCCATAACGATGACGAATCTGTTGCCATACGAGTTGACGTACGAGGCGAATGCAGAAGGCGGTAGAATCTCGCCGGGTTGCAGCGCGGATCTGCACTGTTCCAACCTGGAAGAGCAATTGGAGATTAACATTCAGCTGGACGGTTATCCAGGATCTGGAACGGTATTTGTCGCGTTCTATCCGTACACTCACTTTGTCCGATTTAATAATGTTTGTCAACTTTTCAGATAATATTACCGCCAAACAGTTGTTCCTTTACCGCCCGTCTCAAACTACTGGATTCCGCTAGCAGGATACTCCATTTGCAAGCGGCTGTGACCGTCGAGAAGGGTTCGGCCGTTCAAATTAACGTCACCGCACCTTACTGGATCATAAACAAGACCGGTCTACCATTGGTGTTCAGACAAGAAGGGGTTGGCATCGAGGCAGCGGGACAATTCGAGGAGCACGAGAAAGCGAGAATGATTGCGCCGTTGCTGTTTTCGTTCAGTGACGAGGAGGCCAGCAGAACCGTGTCGGTGAGAGTCGGCATCGAGGTGCATCCCCACGGAATACCGCAGTGGTCTCAACACTTTTATTTACAGCCCGGTATCCACGTGAGTACATCTCGAGCCTTTCCTTGCAATCATCACACATTTCGTCTGTATTTCGAGAGAATAAGGAATGAAGATAAACTCTATTTCAACTGTGTTGTATCAATCACATCTAATTAACTATTGTGCAGGTTCAACGTCTAAGAATCAGTCTGCGCGACGGGAGACCCGATATAGTCTATTTGATTAGCGTGGCCATTCGCGGGGCAAGAGGAAGGTACGGGGCTACCACAGTCGTCACGCTTTCACCAAGATACCAATTTCACAATAAGTCATCTTATACCTTACAGCTGGCCCAGAAATGTTTCACAACGACCGTGGTAAGTCGAAACGATATCTGAACGAAGCAGCGGCTTCAATCGTGTGCACTTTCAGTCTCACCCGGATGCCCAGGCGACGTATATCACGATTATGCCCGACTGCCACATGCCGTTCCATTGGCCACGGCTGGACAAAGACCTGTTGCTTTGCGTCAGGATTACCGACGTTCGGGATTGCATGTGGTCGGGCGGTATCAAATTGGACAACAATTATTCCCTGACTATCAACGTCAGGGATGTAACGGGGAAGATGCATTTTCTGCGAGTGGATGTGGTGTTGCAAGAGACCACGTATTTCATCGTGTTCACCGACGCTGACACGATGCCGCCGCCTATAAGAGTGGACAATTTCTCGGCGGTTCCTTTAATCGTGAATCAGGTATATTCATAGCTTGTAATAACGCGTTTCTTTTCGCTTACTCTCGTCCAATTTCATCTTATCGCGATGAAAATCTGCAGATTAAAGTTCCCGATAGTCTGCAATGGACTGTGAGACCACATTCGTCGGTACCGTATGCCCTGGACGAGCCCATACAAACTGCCGGTTTAATACTGACTGCACCGGGCGGTGCGACAGCTTCTTACAATTTGAACGTACTCGGAGAGAGCAGGGGTCTGACTTACGAGAACTTTATTTACATTGCTTTTACAGGTAAAGATAGTAGATACGGTGAGATAGGAAGTTGTAACATTCCTCGTTATTGCGACAGGTACCTTCAAGACTGATAACGATCTTGGGACAGGTGAGAACGATCTGGATCCGCTCGACATGGAGACCCAGAGATTGGTTTTGGAAGCTGGCCCGGGTGGCTGGGTCGCCTTGCGTAGGAAACAATACGGCGCTAGGTCGCAACTTTGGAGAATGACCGGCGATGGGCAGCTGCAACACGAAGGTATTGTCGCGATGCCAATAACAAACCGACGAGAGATAATGCCGAGAAGGGAGAGACCTGTCTCACACTGAATTCTAACGCAACGTGATGTATGTACAGGTTCCAGCCCGCCGAGGGACAAACATTCCAGGGATATAAACACGATATACGTTTTGGACATAGCGGGTACCGCTCCGCAACCGTTCACGTATTGCGCACTCGCGCTGAGGAAGCCGGATCCCAGACGAAGATCGACGCAAACCTGGCGATTCACCGACGACGGCCGACTCTGTTGTGTGCACAAGAATATGTGCGTTCAATCGAAAGACGGCTTTATGGGACTATACGAAGGTTGGAACTTTGCTTTCACTTGGTCGCACTTGTGAAACGCTGATTCGCTTGTATAAATAAGGTTTATCGCGAACGTTGTGAATTTCTTTTCGTCACGCCTGTTCATCGTTGACACTCTCTATTATCTTATGTTGCCTTAGATAGATTATTTGCGAGCTACGCGTGTAACTCGATTCTTTTTAATCGTCCTTTCAAACGCGATTTAATAACGCCTGTAAACGCGAAATGTAGAATATTGCGAGATGAGTGTACATTTAACGACGTCGGGGTGACAGACGCGCGAATAATTTCCAGATATTTTGTCTCACACGACGTGTGTGTGTGTGTGTGTGTGTGTGATATTTTACAGACCATAACGTTTCACTTATTTGCCGATTATCTGT
The DNA here is from genome assembly GCF_001313825.1 of Dinoponera quadriceps. Taxonomy (NCBI): domain Eukaryota; kingdom Metazoa; phylum Arthropoda; class Insecta; order Hymenoptera; family Formicidae; genus Dinoponera; species Dinoponera quadriceps. Next base: position 135,290 of record NW_014554226.1, read on the forward strand.
ACAAGTCTTACTTCTGTTGAGATTTTTCTACTTTTCTTCTGTTAGTTCTTGCTCGTTACTTTTATCCAGAGAGATCTAAATTGATCATGAATGTTGCAGGCGGCAGTGTTGCCCGTTGGCAAATGTGTACGTATAGTTTCAGAGTACACACTAAAATCGGCGATTTCATTTATAAGAGCGTATCCATAAGTAACACGTGCTAATATCTCCGCTTGTTTTGCCGTTTTTTTTCTCTCTTTTTTTCTTTGCAATCGCTTTTCGCATATCTCCTGAGAATATCTGACCGCGATACAGAGAGATACATCTTTGTCTATAATTAATCGAATCCTTGATTGACATCGTTGTATTACAGCGTCATTCTCTGACGTGTAATGCGTTTGCAAAATTTGTCGAATCTCAGCTTCCTTGCAGTCTCGTTGTGCGTGCTTACATTGCTGAAATGGATTTACCTGCATTTTAGGGAGCGAAGCTGTACTGGGCCCTGAAACATCTGGCAATCCACCGCCGATCGAGCAACGAGTGGGTAGACAAAAATTACGGCCAGGTTCTGGATTCTTGACGATCAGAGTGACCACAGACGGCCCGACTCGAGTCCTGCAAGCTCTCGACATTAAGGAAAGGGTTGGTTCCATTAGAAATTCGAAGAAATGTGAAAGGAGATCAATAATGAAATTAACTTGATTTCAGAATAAGATGTTCGCCCTACTCGAGGAACGCGACTGGTGGCACATTGCCGTGAGTCATCGGCCCACGCAGATCGACGCCGACGTGAAGAGGCTGGATTCCCGTGAATTAAATCTCAAATTGGATCTGCCGGCCGGCCTCGGATTGTCCATCGTGTCGCAGAGACCAGTGGAGGAGTTGTTGTTCGCGCGTCTAGCCGAGATCTCCCTGAATCTCGTGCGGAGTCCGTTGAACACCACGCTAGATCTGAGCGTTGCCGATGTGCAAATTGACAATCAGCTGTTCGAGGCGCAATGCACGTCGGTCTTGTTCGTCAGCCGACCGTCCCGTACGGAAGACGAGATACGGCCCGCTTTGCATATCGCGGCGGAAAAGCTGCGATCGAAGAATCAGAACGCCGAGATATACAAGCATGTTATAGTCAGCGTCAAGCCTCTGTGCGTGCACTTGGAGGAGAAGTTTATCTTGAAACTGGCGGCGTTCCTTGGGATCGGCAAGTCGGAATTGGAAGTGCCGGTCGACGAGAACGACTTTAAGGCGCAGAGATTTATCTCCGAGGTGTCAGCCGCACACGCCAAGAGATATTACTTTGGCGCGCTGGAACTCGTTCCTAATCAGGTGCGAACTTTCCCGTCGGTTGTATCGCAGTGCTATATCTCATTCACACGCGTTTCAGGTAAAACTTAGCGTACTCACCACGACCAAGTTGCCGCAACATTTGCAGGCTGTGAAGAGGAAATTGGGCCTGACCTTGATCAATTTTGAGAACGCCACTATCGAGTTGAAGCCATTTACCAAGGAGCATCCTTTTGAGAGCAGCCAATTCTTGATGCATTCTATCGTGAAGCATTACAAAGATGTACGTTAGACAATGCAGTAGTACTTGTTAGACGCGTACGATCTCACGCGGTGTTGCAGGAGTTGATGTGCCAAGCTGCGGTTATTCTGGGTTCCGTGGATTTTCTGGGGAATCCTCTCGGATTCATGAATGACGTGACGGAAGGCGTTTCCGGGCTCATCTACGAAGGCAGCGTGAAAACTTTGGTGAAGAACGTCACCCACGGCATTTCCAACTCGGCGGCGAAGGTAACGGAATCTCTGTCGGACGGATTGGGAAGGGTGATCATGGACGAGAGGCACGAAGAGGCCAGGCAGAGGATTCGGGCCAACACCACCGGCAGCAGCGATCACTTGGTGGCTGGCCTAAAGGGTTTCGGCTTTGGTCTACTGGGTGGTGTCACCAGTATATTTAAACAGACCTACGACGGAGCGGCTAACGAAGGTTTCCCGGTATGCGACGTTACAGACTCATTCGATATTATACGAATCAAATATGTCTGAAATTTCTAGGGCTTCTTCGCCGGCTTCGGAAAAGGTGTAGTAGGTACGATAACGAAACCCGTAGTTGGCGTTTTAGATCTGGCAACAGAGACGGCCAGTGCTGTACGAGAAACTAGCAGGAGGTAAGGGAGGTAATTTTCTGCGAAAATATTAATTCGACTTTTCTAAGCGATTAATGCGATTCCCCGCACAGTTCTCATCGCGCTATACCAAAACGCGACCGACCGCCGCGTGTCGTCAGCGGTTCCACTGGATTGTTACCACCGTACAATCGCCAACAGGCCGAAGGCCAGGAGTTTCTGTACAGCATCAACGATCGCGACTACTCCGAACTCTTCGTAGCGTACGAGTGTTTGCGCAGCGGCACGGAAAATCTCAGAGTGCTCGTGTCGAACGAGAGGGTACGCGTCATCTCCGGCGGCACGAAGGCGGTGGTGACGGAAGTCAGCCTGGCGAATCTTTTGTGCTGTAAACCGATGCAAAAAATGGAAAGTAACAGCGTGACGTTGTATTACATAGAGATGATATCTCTACACGACAGATCCGATATTGCTGCCACGGTGAATTCGGACGGACACGAATTGTTGAGACGGCCCAAGGTGCGATGCGACAATGAAGAGGTGGCGAAACGCGTGAGTATATTTGTACGTGCTCTCCTTATGAAAACATCAGCATAATTGATCCTTTCTAGGTATCGCGACAGATCAGTTATGCCAAAGGTATGTACGAGGAACGCAGTCTGACCTTGTCATCATCGGATAATATGTTGGACGACGTACAATACTACAAGTAACGACGCGATTCCGATCGCGCGTCGAGAATTCAATCTCATTTCTGATACGTTTCTTTCGCGTACTAGTCAGGATTTCATTTCGCAATGCACTAACGGTAATACTTTAGTTACGAATCTTAACGTTAAGTTACGAAAAGACTGATATGATGTACCGTAACTCTCCGTGAGTTAATCATCGAGCGTGATCGTATATTCTGATTTCGCCTCTTATAGTAATTGTGGCACGGAAACTTTTGATACGGATCGAGATAAGAAATGTAAAATAGATAGTAAATAGATGTAGAAAATGATATGAGAAACGTTTTTTTTAAAGATGTACATATATGCTGATTACTTAACTTCGCGAACATACGATTTTATGCATATACAGAGTGTCTTGGAGAGAATCATTATTTTTTTTTTTTATGATATATATAATACTATATACATTGTTTTTCTCGATAAAAGTTCAATAGATTATGGAGCAAGTATTTGATTTGTAACGCCGGACGTTTGGGAGTAAATTTTATCATGAGAAAATTGTTGTTGGCTTTATCGCAATTCAATTTTTTCATTACTTCAAATCGATGCATCATCGTCGAATCTTTTTCCCTCATAATTGGAATACGGTACTTCTAAGGCACTCTGTACATGTATTTGTGTACATATGTATGAAAGTTGATTTACTATTCTAAACGAAAAACAATTATACTTATGAGAAAAGCAATTAAACCAAAGCTTTGTATAGAAATTACAGAGGATATTTCTTTCCGATGTATGTTTTCACTAACACACACATTGTTACTTTAGTGATTCACATTTTTCGTTTTACAGTAGTCCAACGTGCTGTTTTGTACAAAAGTTCCTGCATATACAAATGTAGCTTGTAACAAAAATGTGTAAACTGTACAAATAGATCGAGTGTAGAGAATCAGCTATATTTAAATACTTTTGTAAAGCTGGTGTACGATGCGAAAATAACGTGTTTGTAATATATCATGTTGATATATCGTTAAGCAAATTAATAAATGTTACGTCCGTAAAAATAGGACGTAATATGAAAAATCTTCATGTTGTGTTATCGTGTACACAATATGTGTTATTTTGTTAAAAAATCCACACTGCAAAATTCAGAGATAGGAAAAGTTGTACAGAATTACTTTATCGGATTTAGCATAAAGTGGTGCAAAAAGAAAATGCTAAGAACATCGGAACGCAATTACAGTCGGATCAGTTCAGATGCTCTACGGCTCATTTCATTGGCTACGAAGCATCTGAAGATAAGTTTAAGAGGAGTCTCGATGGCGCACTGTGCTTGTTTTTGTACTAAATTGCTTCCTGGGTGGAAATACTGCGTTGATTGATATTTTTCCATCCAGCAAACAATCCAGCACAAAAACAAACGTCGCTTTACTGAAAAATTGAGGTCGTGGTACAACTCAACAGCAGGGTCAGCTGTCTAAAAAAGAAGTGTTTTTCAAGTAGTAGAACACGACGGATGGTCAGCCGCAATATTCCCTTATATTGAAACACAAAATTCAGCGGACTGTAACTTCCGCAAAAATAACAGAATGGTTGTTCAGAAAGCTCTTTGACGTCTTTACTTTTCAAGTATATCAAGTTTATAATGCTATTATTTATTGCTAAGATATTTCAAGTTATTTATGTTTGTGATACGTGCGAAATATCAGATTACAAATGGAGAATCACGATTACATTGAGAATCAATCTCTCCTTTGGGAATTAAATAAAGGAAATATCGAATTATCTAATAAGTTAATAGTTTGTACCTTATGTTTTATTTATCCGCAGTTCTACTATCACATGTAAAGTCCCAACAATAAAAATATGTTTATAACGTTGTAACATTGCAAATGGATTATATGTGTGGTATGTACATGTTCATAAATATTTGTATAAAAATATGGGTTGCGAAATATTGCATTGAATTAGCTACTTTATCATCTATCATTGGGTAACTGTCTCATCATCTTCTCTTTCGACGAATTTTGTTCTCCGAATGTCGGTTCATAGTTATTATTTATTATTCGCGTTACATGATGTACGAGAGCCACGATACTTTTTCCAACATCGGCAATTTTTAACAAAGCAACATATTTCTCAATGTGTTTATATTATGTGTTTATACTCGGGACAAATGTCCCGAGTTTGAAGTAACAAGTCTGCAAATACTTTGGTATTCTTTCTGTCGGAGTAACGTGAAAATCAATCTTATAATATGCTCTATATATATATATATATATATATATATATATATAAAAGGAAAACACGAAAACGCTAATGGTCGAAGGCACTTTTACATGACCACGAAACAGTTGTGCATACGATTTTACGTTCCAACTCGCAAGTAACGTCATCCTGCTATCTCAAATAATCTCCGAAGTTTTTCTATACAGAACCACCGCTAAATAAATCAACTAACGCAAACAGAATAGTTTTCGGAAAAATATCTTGCAATAACTTGTTTCAGCTTTATGCAACTTTCCGGCTTGCCGATCGCTATAAGATTCGTCTTATGAATTACGCGAAAAGATCTCGTGGTTACATCTTTTTCATTCGGAACTCGTGCAGAACGTAACAAAGAGTCATGCTGAATACATCCTAGATACAATGCGTATCATTGTGAGAATACGTAGCAAGAAAGGAAGTATTGAGTTTCTTGGAAACTTATTCTCGACAGTTTGAAAAAACTCGAATTCGTTCCGCGTGATTATGTATTTCATCAGACGATAGGATCAACGATGACATTAATTACGAATATATAAGTATAAATGTATGTAGCCTCGATATCCGAAAGTCTACAAGAGGAAAAATCACAATTGTCGTCGGAGAGTTGTGTTACTTAAGAAAGAGATTATTCATCGATTTACGAAAAAAGAACAAAATGCATTCTCTACTGTGCAGGTAAAATCGAAATCCTTTCATCTAAATCTGACACGATTTTTTAATTTCCGTACGACTGACATAACAATATATCCTTCGTAAACGCTGTATATAAATAACTACGGTTCACCTAATATCCTATAACTTAACGGGGAGCTACGCGCAAATATCTACAATATGTATAAATACCATTGTTGTATTGTACACTGTGCTGTTGGCGCGGCGTCTGGATCCGGTAAAAGTCTCTCGAGACGAGAACGAGGAACACATGTTTTTCCACGCTCATCTCTCCTGCTCCGTGTCACACAATACAAAATGGCAGTAGTTATAATAAAAAGTGACGTAACAAACAAGGATGGAGGATCTTTAATTCTAATACTGCTGCCAAGTTTGTCAAACACGAAATCTAACTTGAAGATAAGCAACGGAAAAGCACTACGACAGATAATGCCCTTTATCTACCGTGTATAAATCTTTGCGACTATATATACATGTATATATATATTTCGTTTCACAAACACACGGTACAATGACCGATGCATTGTTAGCGTGGAAGTATTGGTACACGTTTCGGTCGAATCAACTGACAGTGTGCTCATTGTCCAAATTAGATTTTGCATTTATCGGAGTGTATGTTCCGTCGAAGGCAAATTTTATGCACATATAATACCACAAGAGTCTCTTTCTCTCGAGGTTGGTATAACATTTCAGAAAGACTTGATCTGGAAACTGTACGGATCCCCGAAAATCGAAAAACAACGTAGGTGAGAACGTTGAAACGTCACTTTCGATCTCTCTTTGAAACCATATATACGTTGACTCTCGTTTGTCATGATAACATTTCCGGCAAGTTCAGAAATCTGTTTTACAATGATTTTTCATTTCCTGCTTCGAGAAAAATGTTTATCTCTGTCACATTGTTCTTCTAATACACCAGCTTTTAAAGCTAGATTTCCTACTTCTGCATAATATCTGAAATTATTTTATATATATCCGATATAAATTATAAAAGTAAGAAATGACGCATGAAAATCAAAGCTTTTTTCTTTTTCTTAACCGGTAGCTCGGTTTTGAGTATACATCCTTTTAGGACACGGCAATATATTTGCCTTTCTTTTTCTTTCGCTCGTTTCCCGATGTTCGCATTCTCCCGCTTTTTCTCTCTCGTCACACACACACACACACACACACACACACACACACACACACACACACACACACACACACAAAGTCCCTAATACGAGACATACACGCTATAACACTACAGCAATTGGTATGTAACTTTTGCAATCAAATACAAAAGTATGAAGACTTATAAGTGAACTACGATTATCGTGAAAATTTTGCACCTCCGCGTTAAAAAAAGAAAAAAAAAAGAAATTCCGAGATTAATCTTTGAACGCCTTAATTGTAGCTCGTTCGTTCGTTCCAACAGCTAAATAACATGGAGGGAATGAATGTATACAGGCAGAAATGGCCAGGCGGACTTGATCGTCGCGTCATCAGTGTCAATCTCCTCGTATCATCACTGATCTTATCGGTAAAACGTGTTGTCAATGTTGAGTCTCGTTCATAACAGTAACACTCTCCACCTCCCTTTTATCGCTCTTCTCGTCGTCCTTATTTGGATTGTCCCACTTCTGTCTCTGGCCAGAGCTGAAGATCGCGTAGAATGTCGCGCACATGATATAAACGCCAGCACAGATCATGAATACGGTCCTCCATTTCGCTTGCGTCGGCTGAAAACAATGACGACAGGTCACGTAAATTTCGTCGTTCGCTATTATTAACTAAAGTGCTTTTTCAATTAATCGAGGAAGGATTTTGTTTTATTACGAAGTAGAAAAGTTACCGTTCCCGTGATGATATATCCAGCTGTGATGGGCGCGAGTAGACCAGCAAGATTAGCCAGACAATTGGTGAAGGACATTAAAACGCCGGCGAACCTTGGCGAGATATCGAGATGATTGACTTTAAAACCGGAATATATACCGCCGTTCAGACCAACTCCGACCGTCAAAAGGGTTACTGTCAACCAACGACTGCAACCAGTGTACGAGGCGGCTACCAATGCCACGGCCGGTGAATACTGGCCGATGCTGTTGACGATCTTGCGAGTACTGGTATGATTGAATTTTCCCGACGAAATCATCCAGTCGGCGATGTGAGATATCACCATAGAGAAGATCCACATGGCTAAGTACGGGAGCGCCGAAACTGAGCCGTTCTGAGAGAAACGCATGAAGAAAGAGATGATACCAAGATAATACACGAGAAATCATCCTTGGACGGTATATTATACTCACCGATTTGATATCAAAGTGAAGAATCTGCTTCATGTACGTCGGAAGTTCGGTCATCAAGGTTTCGTATCCGTAATTGTGACCCATATGCGCTATCAAGATAGCCCAGAATGGCAGCGAAGTTACAATTGACTTCCACGGGACCGGTGGAGACTGGAAAGCCAGTTTGGTTCAATCAATGGTACACAGAGACTAGCGGTCCCTCTTAATTGGGGGGGGGNGCCGGCGCTACCCCACAGAGCGCTCACGATGTACTTTTTCTCGTCCTCTGCAATGTGCGGATCCTTCTCAGGGTCCTCGTGAACGAACATGAGGAAGAATATGCACCACAAGGTGCCGACAGTTCCAAACACGTAGAAGATCGACGGCCAACCGCCTGCGAATCCGTATTCGGACAGTACCCCACTCAACGGCATGGAGATTATCGTGCCGAATTGCGCACCTATAGACGCGACGAGAGAGAAGGGGAAAAAAGAAAACAAAGGTACTGAATTAATGATCGCAGTCGGGCTTTTTCATTCTCTTGCTTTGTCTCTTCTCTCTTTACCAACGAAACAAAAACCTAGTGAGAGTGATTAACAGAACAGAAGGTAACTCGATAAATTCAAAAAGGTCCAAATCCACGGTCCAAATCCACGGTCGCAGCAAGAAGCGCACAACGGTGTGACTCGATGCATCGTGAAACGATCCAGAAGAGGAGGACTCTCAAACGCTCTCGACTCGACACACACGCGACACAGATGCTACTATAAAAAGGGAGAAAAGATCGCATTGAGCACGAGCTTACCGGCATAGACGAAGGCACCCATCCTACTGCGTTCGTTGGGCGGTATCCACTTGGCCAACATTGCGTGCGTGCAAGGCACAATAGGACCCTGCAATAGGGATAATCCATTCCTAGGGGGAGGGAAATACACCCATACAATCAAAAAGCGTTCACACACAACGGATCAGTAATCCTTTAATATTAAGACTAACTCTATACACGCTCTCTATCAACTATCTTAAACTTATCGATTAATCTAAACGCGCGGAGACTCTCTTGTTTTCATTAATCTTCTCGTACGGCAGGAAGCGCGCGGAAATCCAAAGTCTAAATATGTATATACCTTATCAGCTTCCTTCCAATGTCAATTTGATACTTACGAACGAAACTCACTTGTTCGCACGTATATATTCGGATAATAGATAACCGATCCCGAAACATCACACATTCCCGGTCTGCTCTCTCGCTCTCAATCAGACTATATCTGTGTTACTAAAGTAATATAGGAAATCCGTGATGTCACTTACCTCTCCTAAGCCCTGAATGAAGCGCACGGCTATCAGCCAGAAGTATCCAAAATTCGCGGATACCGGCACTAGCAGGCCGAACAGCGAGTTGATCAGCATGCCGACTCCGAGGAAGTACTTGGAGCCGTAGCGCTTCGCGAGTATACCGAAGGGTATCTGCGTGATCACATAGCCGTAGAAGAACGCGCTGAGCAGGTAGCCTTGTTCCTTGCTGCACCACGAGAACTCGCCGTCGCTGCTCTGTTACGACAAGATTCTCTAACTTCCTCGCACGGTTCGCACTCGGAGTGAGAATTTCTCCTCTAGTACTCACGCCTTTCACAGTCGCGGTTTCGTTCACGACATATTCTGAGCATTCGTTCGTCACCTCCTCGTGTTTGTCGATGCACGCCGTATGATTGACCATCGCGACGATAGCCACGGACATGTTGGTCCTCATAACGTAAGCGTTCGCCATGCCGAGGAACAACATAAAAGTCACAAAGTGACGTCTTCCAAAGAAGCCTGAAAAAGAAAAAAGAGAGTGACGTAATATACGCCCGAAATTCTTGCAGAAAGGGAATTTCGAGGAAGGTCGTAGTAATGGTTGAACACAATTTCATGTCGAGTTAAAATTACATTTGCAGGTGAACTTAGATCCGCTTGGCGAGAAATTCGAATTGAGGATAATCGTATTCCCCAAGTACTACTGAGAGAACGTATCGGCAGGTGCTCTGCCAAATTTTCACGCAAATAACCGAAGGACGAATGGTGGGACCAATGCCGAGGTGAGAGATGCGGAGATTGATTGAACCGCGAGCTATCAACGAAAGCATCGTAGACCCCGATGAGACCCCGTCACTCGGGGTGCTACAGGAATAAGAGGTAGACACGTGTTCCTCGCTGCGAAAGGTAATCTATAGGAGGCTTTATGAAATTCGTCGCGTCAATGGGAACAATCTCACGAGAGGGTGAGTCATTGATAATCGGTCGTGTACGTAACAGCGTCGCGTAACGCCTGGCCGCATTCATCGACGACAATTATCAGGAATTCGTCTGGACTTGGGCGGTATACAAGGGACAAAGTGATGCGTCGTCCGTCGAGTCAATGCTATAAATAGACGGAATCCGCAGGAGTCTGCTAATAATCTATGTCAAGAGGAGGCATCGATGGGAAGAAAAGAATCGGTCGTCGCAGAAATACGTGTCGCAAAATTCTTTCCTTTCTTTTTCTTTTAGACACTTGTCAGCAATTGCCCGAAGAGATTGTAAATATAATATGTGTCGAAATGTTTGCGCGTATATTCAAGTGTCATGGAAAGTTTACGCGATAGGAGAACAAGGGCTTTCATACACAAGGGATATATCGCTAGTCTCGAGTACTTTTCCACGAGTTTGAAGTCGCGTTAGGGATGATGGAATATTGTGATTGAATACGAAATGACGATACACGTCTGATTTACAAGTCTCGCGTGCAATGATCCCATCTATTTGTACGAGATATAAAACTAATAATAATCAAACTTGCGCGTCTGCAGTACGACCCTTGAGATTTTGTTTAAGAAAAAGATTAATTTTAAATGAGTAGTAAAAGTCACAACATTTAGACAGTGAATGTCATACGAGCAATGCATATTCGCTATTTAAATTTTCCGGATGAGCCAGTTGATCGATATATTTCAATAAATCGAAAATTAACTGTGTTATCAATTAAAATGTCCGCGATCTAAATGTGATCGAGCGATAAGAATAATCGATGACTACGACGAAGCGTCGACGCACCAGCGAGGCGTAACGAATCGCTTCTCGTTTCAAAGGGACCGCATCGCGACGACATTTTCTATAGTTTGACAGTCCAGCACATGAGTCACCTGAGCATACACGGTTCTAACGCGAACTTTGCGCAGTTTCGCCAATGACAGCTTCCTCGGCCTTCTACGTCGCGATTATGAGAGGAGAATTAACTTTCTGAGAGATCGTTCGGTCGATCAATTTTCCCCGATGATTATTCGTACGTAGCCATCCTCTTTATCCGGAATGTCCTCCGCGAATCGATTTGGAATTTTAACATTTAATAAAGCGTACAAATCGCGAATTTTTTAAATATTTGACAATTCGAAGAAAAAATTCGATGTATTCACAACAAGATGATCTGTACTCTCAGTAATACTATTATCAGCATTTCAATTCCCAGCGATCGTCTAGTGTTATTAATATCTAGTAACACTGGCAGATGACTATTTCCGTACTGTACGGCGCTCAGATTGCTTCTTTGTATTACGTTAGCAATTCAAAGCGATTACGTCACAGAACAAACGACTGCTTCTTTTTTGCCGCTCGATCGATGTTACAAAACTCCGTCTCGCGAATGATCGAACGCTCGTGCTTTCCTTATCACGTTCAGATTAGCACCAACGCGCTTCTGAATCGTCGTCGGCGTTAAAGAGAGGGAGAGAGAGCGAATAAAGAGCAAACAGAGGATAAAAAATAAGATAGGAGACTCGGCGAGAGACGTTAGACGCTCGACACGATTCAATTAGGGCGAGTATTTTCTAGGAATAAATTTCATCGCCCACACAACGTTCGAACTTATTAACACGACATTGCCGAAGCGACTTTGGTCAACTGACATGTTCATTCGAAGCAACCAATCCTTCCTTTACAGCCGTACCATATTCACTTTTATCGATAAAAGTGAGTTCAGAATACGTCTTATTTCAAACATATTCAAATCCATCATCTCCCTCCTTCTCATCCGATCCTCTCGAAAATCGCACGATGATACTTGACTTACTCTACTTTGTGATGACGAAAGACTATTTCGTGAAGACTATGATTTCGTAGAGTGTTCGTGAAAAACACGTTTCCCAATTTTCGTTACTTTAAAAACACACTGACATTAAATATCTCGGTGTGATGAAACTTATAACTATAATAAAAATTCCGTTAACGTTAATTTACGACGAGACAACGTTTACGGGGCGCGACGAGAAGAGCATGTTGAATTAATATCGTCATCGTTCAACAAACAGTGCGATATGGCGTGAGGAAACTCCCCGAGAAGTCAATGAGATTCGAGCGGACGTTTCGTAAGATCTTATTGAGCGGAAAATCCGGCCGCGATAGCAGACACAGTAATCAGGATATGAGTGCGCAAGTACCAGACGAGTTTGATCACGCCGAAATCCGAATCATTGACAAATAATCGTCGAGAGCAGAGCGAAGCACGTTGCCTGATAAGTGAGAACGAAGGCCAAGCCGTGGGTTTATTGGCCGAGATCCAGTCGCGTTTTATCCGTGACTACACCGCCGAATGCACTCGGCGCCTGTGTTGCGTATTTCACAAGCGCGTTCCTGAGCGCGCCGGGATCATACTCTGGTATCAGTTGTTTCAAAACCGCGGCAATCAGAGGAAAGAGAAGTCCGAAGCAGAAGGCGAAAGTTCGCCGCGAATGAAAAACGGGCATCATGCCGGATTTGCGACAAAAATGACGAAAAATAGACGCGTTAAATTCTTGCAGGCGAATTTCGGCCAAATCTTCACGAGACCCTTGACATTTATGCAAGGCGATAAGTAGATAATCCTCGGGCCATCTGTGCCATAATTATCGTTGTACTACCACATACTTGCCAACTCGGTGTTTTTTTTCTTTTGCGGTTGTTCGCGAAACGATAAATTGACTCGGCCGTTATCCATACGTTATGCAACAATGTTTAATCGTCGCATAAAGGATTCCTGTGAGTGGAACGAACGCGCGCACAAAAGATCTCGCAGATTATGTAATTGGTCGATGCGAATTTACGCTCGTAACAACCTACGTAAAATTTCACACGACCGACAATTCTATTCTTGATCTTTCGGCGCGATCTAAGAATCCCATGGATGCGCCCTAGAGACACTCGAGGAGCGTTCCAACGATGACGCGCCGGAACGTTCCGTGATAATCGAACCATATATGCAACGGACGTCTATTCCGGCGCGTAACCCAACTCTCTGATATGTCATTTTCATATTAAGGCACGTTCCCTCCTAGATTCCGCATCGCAACACACCTAGACGACGATGCGCGCAGTGTCAGCTCGCTCGCGAGTCGAATGCGAAAGCAGCAATGTGTCCGCTCATCGGATCATCTAAACGAAAGTGCTTAAAAAGAAAATACTCGAGTCGCGTTTCAGCGAGCTCGACGATATTCGACGCGACGGATTTCCCGTTCGCGGCGAAACGTGCGTCGTCTGGTAGCGCCCAGTTATCGATTAAAAAAAAAAAAAAAGGATTATTCTCTATCGTTATTCATAACGTGAGAATTTTATACGAGTGTCGCGAGAGAGATGACGTAAGAGAAACACAATATTGATAATGATATCGATCGTGCAAGAGACAATCTTATAATTTATTATGACGCAGGTCATATCGCAGGTTGTATTAATTTGCATAAGGCTTGGAAAATACAATTGCGATGCTCGGCGAAGCTTCCCGATTGCCTCGTTCACGCGGTTTCGCAACCGACTACTCCTTATCCGAACTAATGACGCCACTGAGAGGAAACAATCGCGGGGATTAGCGTCCGTCAATCGCGGTCGTCGCGTTTCGCATACAGCAGCATACGTTTCTAAGTCGGCCGTCCTCGGACGCCTACGGCGTGGTCGTCGTCACCAGCCGCTGAGCACGTGGTTGGCTCCGGTGGAAATAGCTCCGACATACCGCCGGTGGAACATGTGTACGTGCGTGTCTCATTGTCGCGAAATACAGAGAAGGACGCCGAAAGAGCGTCCGGGAGGGGGGAGAAGAAAGGAGAGAAGAAGTGAAAAAAGACGAGGCGAAGTAAACGAGTCCACTGGAAGGATCGGCAAGGGGAAGACGAGTCTCTCGTGAACGCGACTGACGATCGTTACGCGAGTATGATACACCGCGTTGCATAGCGATGCGCAAAATTCGAAGGATCATTTCGTCAATGGGATCGCGAGCACTGCTGTCTCAATTTGATCGGGTCATGTTTCTCGAAAGTAATCCAACGATAACGCTTATACAATAAGATAGCAATTATTAATACTCGCGATACGATTTGTGATTATTTTTCTTTCGGAGCAAATTAAATTCTGGCTCGTGATAAAAGCCGGAATCAACTGACGGTGTATCGAATTCGAAGTTCTCGCGTGCGGTAAAATGAGCGACGTCATAGACATCTAGTATCGTGAGCAAACAAGATACACTCTCTGCGCATCCCTAGCAGTGCAGACGAGCGCATTTACATATCGTCGGCGCGACGGTCGACGCGAAATACTCTTAGAATGCAGAGTATACTTTGCGGATAAACGATAACTATGGAAACTATAATATTCGGTTGTAAGATAATGACGCGTAAATGACCAAGTAGGAAGAATATAATCTGTCTGATAAAGGCCTACCTATCGATGACCAGGAAGCAATGTTGAAAAGTCAACCGGAAAAAGAATGTCGAAATACGATAACAAAATTGTACAATACACGCGCAATGTAAGAAAATGAGCTGCTGTTACAGCGCAGAAAGTTCCGACATTCTACAGGAGATAACATGTCCGATGGTTCACAAAGGAGCGGAAATAATTATCGGGTGTTTCAGGGAGATCTTGAATTTTGTAGACGAGTGATGTATCGCACATACTTGGTTGCGTTCGTTGAAATCTTCAATAAAAAAATTTGACAAGTCAGGTTTCCGACGATTGATATCTTGTGAGAAAATGTCACCGACTTTCAAACGGGCATCTCTGCCATGAAGGTATTCTGTGCACGCCACATGTGCGGCGCGCTGTACGGTCACTATTTTCGCGATAACGGCTAAATAAACGAGTCATTCGGCGGCCTTGGCGCGTATCGCGAGAAAAGCGCGCTCAAGCGTTCCGTGAATGTGTGCGAGCACGCCGCATCCGAAAAATCGTCGCTGTTGATACTTATTATTAATTTCATCACGGATGTTCTCGTTCGAGCAAACAGCGAGCGGCGGTCCACGCGGAAGAGCAGACGTTTCGTGTTATCCGCGTTTAATCCAGATTGCGGCCCGCTTTCGCGATGCGTCATCGCAATGACGGACGCACGCACACTTCTTCAAGAGATTGCATTACTTCACTGCGCCTTCGTTTAACACGATCCCCTCTATTTCTCTGATAATATCGTAGATAGGTATTGCAGAGATATATTTCCGTCGGACATTTTTTATCGACGCTAATGTACGCTCATTTTACATTTCTATCGATAATTATTCACGATGCCACGCGTCGTCGTTAATGGCCTCGATCATCAAATTTCCCGGGATTATCGCTTGCTGTCGTAACGAGCGAACCGCCGTTATCTCCTATCGAATAACTGTCGCGGAAAGTCCAGAAATCGCGTACATCTTCCATTAGAATTATTCGTTTTGTCGTAGAAAAGAGAGAGAAACGTGTGTGGTCGGCTCGAAAGAATGGACGATAATCAGAGTATGGTGGCTTCGAAGCCCATATTGTTCCGCATAAAAATAATTGGTCTTCCAGATGATGCCCAGACGACAAAAGAAAGCTTCTCGCATGGCTTTCTCTCGAGAAATATTTTCGTAACCGTGAAAAACGCGAAGAAATTTGCAAGGTAACAAAGCTTGAAATTCTACACTCATAGAGACTATCGGAAACTTAAAAACGGTGATTTGGCGAACAGACCACTGCTGAGTTTCAAAGTAAAGCTCGTTGTGACGAGCAGCAATCTTTACTTAACGAATGATGATTTGGAAATATCCTTTGAAATAGTTCGAAAAGAGAAGACGTTTATAAATGATGCACACAACTTGGATGCATTCGCAAACTCTATTCGGGAACACGCGTCATATAGACGACAATAAAAGTGAAAACAGCTGATAGTTACAATCATCATCGAATCAATATGCGATATTTTGGACATCGTGAGTGAGAATGAACGTCTGGAATTTCTATGAAAAAATACGGCTTTTCTCGTAAGAGGAGCGGGTAATTAGGAAGGAAAGGAATTACGAGTAAAGTTGGAAGCTCGCGATTCAAAGAGGAAAATGTCGCTTTCATCGCTGCTACGAAAAGAAATATAGATGGTCGCGCTCGAAAGACGCGCGTCACGAGAAGAGCGGCAGCAGCTCGAGCGGAGAGCACGTGGTCGGTGTATGGCGCGATCGCGCCGTTAATAATTCGCGTAATGCCGCATCGTTTCCGCGAATCGCCGGAAGCAACGCTCAGCTCGTTCGCAACATGTCCGTCCGAATTTGTCGGACGAAAATATCGCGAGATATTTCCCATCTTTCTCTCCGTCCATGACGCTCTATACCGATGTTAAAGCAATCGACGCTGCGAGTCTCGTCCCTCCCCTCGCGAGGAGGGAGAACCAGTTTGAAGAGGCCGGAGGTGAGAGGCGCAGCCACGGCGAGGGAGGAAGTCGAAATTCTTGCGACGAGTTCGCGAGCTATTTCTACACCAAGCTAGAGAATTGCGGGCTGAGAAAATAGCGCATACCTTTTCGTGCGGGTCGATCCGCCTCGTCGAGACCGGGTTGCTCCCATACCAGCACGTGGCCATTTCGTCCTCTGTTCTCACTGCTGTTGATTCTGCTGCCGCTCATCGCGATGTAAAGCGATCAACACTGCTCGGACTGTCGCGCCGGTTTCACTCGCCAAAAAGCGAGAGCGTTCTTTTTTTACACCGGTTGGACGGCGGCTGCGGTGACGGGGCAGGCGGTGACAACGGCGGGCGACATTCGCGGGCAAAGGTGAACGACGACGAAGATGGCGAGGTTAAGTTTTTTGCGCGAATACGACGGTACGTGACGTACTGATGAAACGACCGACCGACCGACTACTCTCCGGGCACGCCGATAACGACTTGGCGGGCGGCCGAGCGAGCGCGCGGCGCCGGTTGAACGCGCGCGGCGCCATCTGCCCGGCCAATCGGATCGCAGCGCGCCGAAAGTCACGTGCGATCACGGGAAATTCAAAGGTTAAAAAGAGAATTCGGACAATTTTCATCACTAGCGACAACGTTTGCGTGTGACTGTCCAATTCTCGACTTTGTGTCCATAGATAAGAAAAGATAACCAATCATTAATTCCACACACAATTCAATTCATTTCTTGGACCTAATCTTGACGAGTTTTAATTTCTAATTTCGAAGAATTCTCCTCCACGTAAAATGTATCGCCAGAGATTGCACATCGCAAATAATCTTTCAAATTAAGCGATAAATTGAGACGAGATGGTGGGAATCGCGTCTTTCCGCCGTTGGGAAAATCCGTTTACATCTCATTCGCGAATCAATCTCAAATTCTGAAGTAACGTACGCCTGGAACTGGCACACTTTCAAAACGCTATTTCCATCCAGCCGAGAGATACGTTTTTAACTTGTGTTCTCTCGCGTCGCATTTATCGGAAAATCTGTCGTGCGTTTTTCCGAAGGAAAACGAAGGAAATCGATTCAATGAAGGATTCAAATTCTTCCGTAAAGATCGCGTTCCGCGTATGATGAACGAGCGATTTAAAGTGCCGATTTAAACAGCGAGAGAGAAAGTAAATATCTCACTCGAATTACTACTTCGTAATAAAAAAAGCACACAGTGTTATTGTGGAGTCTTGCCTTATTGAAGGCAACGATTACGTCAGATATCGTAACGAAGAAAAACTCACTGAGTCACTACGTAGATAACGTCGTTACGTCCGCTTAATTGGGATCTCGGATGTCGCCCGACTAGTTACCATTCATCTTGGCACCACGTCAAAACAAATTACGCGCGGGAGGTAAAAAAATCTTTATTGAATTGACGAAATTACTTTTCCCGAAGCGAGGCTACAACGAATCAATCGAAATATCGTCATAGTAAATAATTACTTTATAATTATTATAACGTAAAATTTCCACACTTAGTTGTTCGTCCTTTTTCTTTTTCGCACACAAAGTGATGCAAGGAAGTGATAAAATTTGGCATAAATTACTCTCGTAAGTGATCTCTCGTGTCGAGGGAAATACGATATCATTGCGCGCAACGAATATACCGGGAAAATATAATCGTTTAACGCGATAAGCAACGTCAAGCAGCGATCGTCGCGCGATTCCGTGCGCAATTTGACTTCTGATTCGGTCGAAACAGCCGCGTAGGATTTTTGGCGCGTCGAAACCAATCGGCTATTAATAACCCCGCTGAGCGACTTTATTTCTGACTGTCATCACGCGGTGGCGACGCGAAACAAACGCACTTACACGCTGTCCCACGTCAGAGTCCAGCGTGCACCTGCGTGCATTCTGGAAATATCACTGCGAGATATTATCACGGCCCAAAATGTCGATGATCGCCGGTATGACGGACCTACTTACCACATTACCTGCCATAATTGGTACAACGTTTCGTAAGCGTATGACGTGTTTCCCTATTCCACAATAAGAGGTATTCCCGTTTGGACGCTGATAACGGTAGGTGTGTCGACGCTTATCACGGAAAAGTGTTGATGGTAATTAGGATAATCGATGTACACACATCACAAATTTTCTTTCTTTCGAGATATTTCCCTCAGCAGATTTCTCGTCGTAAGCAGACGGTCTCGTGACATAGAAGTTAATTGAACTTTAAGAAATAATAACTTTGTGCCAGTTTCAAAATGAATGAATGAAGGGCTTCTCGACGAAATCTCTCGTATAACGAAAAGAAATTTTCCACGCTGAAGGAATTTCCGTAGGTGGGATAACGAGTAAATGCCCGCTTGTGGCTTCATTTCGTCGCGACGGAGAGTTGATTTGAAGCTCGAGTATGCTGCTCGTCGCAGTATAAGCGTGAATCGCAGTCGTCGCTGTCTATAATTGATTTGATTGCTGCATATGCAACGCGGCGCCCGTTCAAAGCGATCGGCGCGCAAATATGCGACCCGTCGCAAATTAAAGGAGAGGAGGGACTTCCTCTAATCAGTGTTAAGTAATTGACGATTTAAGCCGAGCCAAACGTTAATTGACGATAATAGGCGAGCAACAGTTAGATAGTGAAACAAGTACAATAATGGGCGAAAGTTTCAAAAAATGGAGATTACACTCGATGACCGGCGCCCGCGAGCGACTCTCCGTAATCAGAGGACCGTGCGCATTGTGCAATCGATGACTCGTTGTTCGAAAGCATGACGCTGCACATTTTCAGCCGCTCGCGCGCGGAACCGTCTAATTTCCTCGTACATGCGACGTGCGGTGAATCGCGTTATTTCGCTTGCGTACGTGCGACAAATGTCGCGGGCAAGTGTGAGATCGCGTGTTGCAGGTGTGGAGAACGATTAACTAACGCGCTACACGGTTCTTTAAAGAGACACGCTATACACGTGGACTTTGTATCCTCGTACGTGAGCGTATCCTAAAAGATGATTTCTTTTTCAACGAAAATAAATCGGCTTCTACACAGAGAAAAGGATTTCCTTGAATCTCATAGAATTTATTTAATCGAAACCAATTATTTCAGAACGCATCAAACAAACGTTTGATTCAACAAACAGTTTGGTTTCTCAAATAATAAATATTTCATCAGTTTTTTTCTTACATGAACATGCGCAATAGATGGTCAGACAGTTGTCAAAATTAGATACGTCAAAATTACATGTGTTCACTTAAAAAAGGCTATAAATTTTTGTTTTAACCCAAAATGAAAGAACATTTTCATTCGGACAGAATGATATTTGATATTAAATTATGTTGTTTATAGTTTAAATAAGCTCAAGTGAAACAAACATGTATACTAAATTCAAAGAAGCTTTTTTTCTCTATAACAACGTCGAGTAACGTACTAATACTGCCGAAACATTGGCGAAATATCGCAGACGGCGAACACTTTGGTTGATGAATAATTTTATTAAAACAACAATAAATTTGACTAAGAATCTTTCACTTATCGAGTAGCACGAATCTATGTGATCGGACGACCATCAAAGTCTAACTTATCGAAAGCCGTAAACATTTATACTCTAGATAACGATAACGAATGCGACGTAATGCGCGCGAGAATAGTTCCGTATCGGCTGTAGTTTAATACCGAGGTGTGTTAATAGACTTTTTTTTACGCATCATGTTCACGGTTGATACCATATTATTTTTCTCGAGAAGCCATCGGTTTAATTACGTAAATTAATTAACGATTTAATAAACTGAACGCTAATGAAGTACAGTTATCGCGCATATCGACAGCGAGATTACAGAGTTTGCGAGTCGATAAAAAAGATACGCACGCTGTCAGTTAACTGTCTGTCGTAAAATTCAATTCCTTCCGCGATAAGGTAGATACCTGCAGCAAAGATGATCTCAGGGATAAAAAATAAAATAAATAATAGAACAGTAATAAACAAAATAAAACTTGTTCGTTTCTCTCCAAACTTTTCTCGTTTCCAGGTAAAATCGCGATGCGCATTCTCCGACTTCCGTTTTATACAGAAATCCGTGAACGGTGCGCGACACAGAGGATTGGAAACGCTAGGATGTCGGCGATTTTCTGATTGGCAACGAACGCGACGCGTGGCTTAAGCGCGGCCTTTACATTATTTAATCCGGATGACGATATATATTTCCGCGCACCACACTCAGCTTCAAGTTTCGAGCCGTCAACAGGAAACGCGAAAGCTCTCAAACTCATTATCCACTATGGTCAAGTGGAAAATAGCGTCGATCACGCCAAGTATAGCGGCAGGAAGCCGAAGCGAAAATGGTCCCATGGTCGTTGTTGTAGCTCTTTTCGCCTCTTTGATTCGCTACGTTAAAAATACCCTACGTTCTTTCCGTCATAATTTCAAGATTGTCTCGTTAAATTATTATCGGTTTGCTTAAGAAGTCTTACAGTTCGTATATAATAGAAATGGGATCGGATGTAAACTCGGTGACGAGAAACCCCGTTATCACAGAGAATGTTCATCTGAATATGCGATAACGGAGAATAATTGATTGAGCAAAAACCTCCAGTGGGAATCTTCTGTTCCAGCATGAAGGAAAAAAGTTTGATTGAATTTACCTGACAAACGCGTTTGGCTTGTAAAGTTTTTGCCTGGTCCCCAGGCAATCTGTCACATGAATCGTGTTTCCGTTTCGCAAAAAAATAAAACGACGATATACAAAAACACGCATGACATAACTCGGGGAGAAAGGAGCGTGTAATTTGCATACCGTTAGGAATTTCGGGTAACTCCTTGAAGCGGATAACTAGCGAGCGAGAAATCGCAATTTGCTTGCGGACGCATCGATTCGCATTGTATTCGATCACACAAACGATTCGTGTCAAGGCGCGGCGAGAATTCGTCACACCGTATCCGCGATCCTTGCGCGAGGTCGTATCCGAGGGCACAGCTCGAGTTTCCAGAATTCGTCCTCGTACCGTGCCTTCGGAAGAAATTCTATTGTTATCAATGAAGACTTATGTGTGATAAAAATATATTACGACTAAGAGATTCGTAGCTTTGCGTGATAAATCTTCGTTAAACTTGCTCGCACGTTTTCGCGATAAAACTTTTGCTCGTTATTCACTTTGCGCTGAGACATTTTTCTCCACGTGCGGGCTGTAAATCCTAAACGCAAAATACATACCGCAATGTTCGGAAGCGCAATAATTAGTTGCGCTAGATCTCTTCGGTCCGACGAAGAGACGCGATTGACGCTTTCGACGGCTTCGGCAGGAAGCATCCATTGCTGAAGTTAAAGACAAAACGCTGATTTATCAACAAAGAATTTGGCGTGATTTATCGCAATATTCTCACGCTCTATAACTTGACGGACGGTTGATAACGATGACTGATCGCGTTTTAATCGCTCCAAGTGGTATGGATGCATCGGTCGGCGCTAAGGTTTCCGTTTATCTCGCAGGATTTTCATATCGAAGGGGAATTCCTTCATGTAGTATATATTATAAATTGTCATAAACTATGACGGACTAAAAATTAGTTGTGACGTGCGATAAATCTAGCGAATAAATTTAATAGAACGGCCGGTTATTTTCCTTCTCGTAATCCAACTTGCTTCTTTAATCGATTAATGACATAACAACCGGGAAAACTTGAGGGATTACTATGGAAATATTTTTCAGCCCGTGTCGCAATATATGACTTAAATATGTGCGTAATTTTTTATAAAAACGCATTATCGAGTCTGTTGCTCGTGTAAATATCTCGTGTTCCTATAAAACATCGCGCAACACGATGATTATTGTTCTTCGCTTTCAGGAACTTATTGTCTCTCAACATCGCTGTAATCTATTTTTATATTTGTACCGGACGAAGTAATCGTCTGGAGTTGTTAGAACGATATCCAACATAATCGCCGATTAATAAGCGACGCGAATATAAATAGAGGATCATAAATCTCTTTCGGGGTACAAAGTGCCGATATGTGTACGCACAGTCAAAGTCTGAGAAGATATGAGTTATCGCGGTCTAACGTAATACTCTGGCTAGATAAGAATCTACCGAATTGCGTTTTCTCTCGTGGCTCTTTCCCGTAGAAACGCGTCTGGCACGACGAGAGTTTCGACGAGATTCGTTCACGTCAATGAATTATTTCCTCCGCTCAAGTCGGACAAAAGTCATGTATTACTGACGAAGCCATTGCGTGGCATGCATTATTCAACGAGACAAGCGATCCTCCTCTCTCGCAGCATCTCGTTCAAGGCTGAGTTCTCGGATACGCTCTTCCACCTAATTGTCGCGGTTGATTCGTAATATCCAATTAGCCACACAAATCCCTCGATCAAAATTTCGATCGCCGCCGACAAAATCCCTGCGATTTGCTATTACCACTGGTTTGCATTATTCATACTCTATATCTGTACATGGATCGCCCACTGCACAGGTCTTTCACGTAATCTCGTCTTCCGACGAGAACGCGACAATTTTTTTGGAAATCCTTTACACAGCGAGGTAAGTTGGTCCCGCATTTTGCGAGACGATCAGTTTTTCCAAGACGAGCTCAGTAGTTGCAGCCGAGGGCGACGTTTGTCTTCGCAAATGCCGGCAACATTCTCGCCGGAAAAGCACGCCACGTAATGTAATTTCGTTTGTTTGCGACGCTAAGAACCATCTCTCCGTACGAACGTATCGATGAATTGAAATAGCGTGATCGCGAGAGAGAGTAGTACAATGTAGTAATTACACGCGTCGTGGTATCGCCGTTAGCAGTGTCGCCGGTGAAACGTCATGAGGAAAAGAACAGCGCAGCAAGTTTCCGACGACAGAGCCGTAAAAGTTGTCGCCGAGAGACCGGTCTCGCATCCATTAATTGTAATTAATTATGTGAGCCAAATGAAATTGTATATCGGCGCGATAATTATATCCCGTTTAAGAATGTAATTAACGAACAGAAAGGTAAGCGTGAATCGACACCTTCCATCGTCGAACAAACGAGTATGTATCATTCTCAATCCAGATTCAGAATATTACAGGATGGAAACAATTGACCCATTACGCTAACCTTTCGTAACTTGTGATTTGATGCCGCAATTTATATTCCTGCACTTTGCAATTAGACCGCGATTACGTTTGCGTAAAGTTCATTCGTGTGCAATCGGAATTCCATTACAGTCTGCAAAAGCGTAGGTGTTTTACAATTGTCTTTACGCACACAAAGAAAAAATGTCTGTCTTGTTTCACTTACTTGGCGTGAATACGGTGTTTCATCACGGTACAGTCATACCTATGGAGTTACGATTCGAAGAAGCCGATCCGATCGAACAGTTGATATACTTGTCGAGATAGCGATGCTACCATGTCGTTCGAGATAACGAGGAAAAGAGAAGCCGTACATTATGATATGGTAAGCGATAAGACTCCTTATTATTCCAATGTACAATGGAATGGCTAAATATATTTCGAAGATAGCAACAGGCCGTAAAATGCAGACTAAAACCTCGTATTCCACGGAAAGAACTGGTTGAAAGATATTTTATCGGATGTTAATTGTGAAAAACGGGCACGATGTAGCCGCGAATAATAATAACATCGCATATCGACGGCGTTATTATTTTTTTTCTTACTTACTTTGAGCTTTAATCAGCTGACTAAACAAGTCTCGACTGCGTTTAGCGATTGCTCGCATCTTGATTTACGTATATAATACCGGTAGAAATCCGCGCATCCATCATTCATGACGACGCATAATCAATCTGACGCAAATATTCACGTATTTTCGTTCTTTCGACGTCAAGTGAAAGATGTACATGGGGCGAGGACATCGCCTAATAATCGTCAATATAAGATCGAAAACATCGTCGACCAAGAACAATATTTTGACACAAAGCAAAGGTAAATTTTCTTGACAAAGAGAGCGCGATGATTTCAACTAGAACAGAAATTGCCGTGTGATAAGTCATCTTCGAATTTGTAATTAATTAACGGACATACCGGAAAATGCAATCGAGACTGACCCGACACATGGGCGTTTGAATTTCTGCATAAAACAAATTCAACCATAATGAAGTTAAAGATAAGACAACGATCAGTCGAAATATGTGTCATGCGATCGATCAATTATGAATTCCATCGAAAATGGAACAGTGCCGCACTGAAAATAAATTCCTGATCGCATGTGCACAAAAGAAAAAGGGCGGAAGAATTCGATCTAAAAATAGACGACGATCCCATCGTCGTCGTTAAAACACACACACACACATACAAACGACGAAAACTGGAACCGAATCTTTCTCCTCGTCTTGGTCGCGATAAATAAATGTTTTTATTCATATAGATGCATATATGATCGTGCATACGTTAACATTCCTATCTGTTCTCAAGGTTGGCCAGTAAAAAAGAGACGTTGAGTTATGGCGAGCGGAGAGAAACAGCCGCGAGATGGCTCGTATTTTTCCAAGTATTAGCCACGAAGACGGATGACAATAGAAAAATATTTCCATCAACCAATGATATATGATCGAAACTTGATGACATTACCGCAATCATTTCTCTCTGAATCGTCCACTAACAATAAGCCGTGTGTAAACGATTTTACAAAGGGTAAAATCCTTCGATAATGAGAAAGATGATATAGCTTTCAAAGCAGGGGCTTTCTTTCTGAAACTTTTCATAACGAGTCGATATTTCTTACCAGAATTTATTATGCATACTGCAGTTGTTTTTCTTCTTGTACATTATCATGATTATCTAGATTGGATTCAGAGGGAAACATTACGTAACTTTACGAGCGTATGATAAGAAACGGCCGAGCAGCGAATGATCGGTTCTTCAATTGAACGCGCGACGCGTGTGACTGGCGATTTAATCAGTGTAATCCATGTTGACTAGGAAGTTTATCCGAGTTGCACGATCGAAGAGTGGTGTTGGCGCGATTACCAAACACGACAATATGCCGCGACATTTTCGAGGCCTTGGTCACACGTGAATACGACTGTGACAATAACTGACTCACTATCAAAGAGGTCATCGCACACCTGCCAATGTGTGCAAAGTCTCCCCAAAGTATTTGTACAGTATCTGTTGCAGATCGCGATATAATTACAACACTCTTCCAGTTGTTCGCCCACTTCAAAATGAATTGCACGATTTCGACGGCGCGTGTTTCTACTGACTGACAAATCTCGTTCTCGTTATTTCACCTGCGGGAAAGTTGATTATTTTCTTTTCGCGCTCATTATCTGGCTTATGCGACCGTGAACGTATGAACCGGACACTTTCGGTTAATTAATTTCGCATGTTTTCAGTATCCGACATTGAAATCCCCAGAAGAAATTCGCCCGGCGGAAGGCACGACCGGCGGCTCTTTACGAACGCGAATTAACGGTCGTCTCTCTTTTTTATTCTACCACTTTCCAATCCAGCGACGGCCGTTCTACTTAATCTTATTCGTGAATGAGACTATTCTCGATTACCGGTTAACGCTCTGTTTTCTTGACGAAAAGCGCGAGCGGACCTCGTTATTGTCGTGAGAATGCCGATCTCTCGTAATTTACCAATATTTATTTCCAATCGCGCTATTATTCACTGTGGTTCATTTCTTTTCCCTTGCATCCCTTCTTTGTTGAGAAACGTGTGAATTGATAAAGAATCGGCGCTTCGTAAAACGCATGTCATTTCTTTGTTATCTCAGCTGTAAAATCTGATGGGTTTCTTTATTCAAGTCGTTGCACAACGCTGAGATATTTCTCTAATGAACACGGATCACAGCGAAATTGATCAGATCGGTGTAATAAATTCTAGGCGATCATTGGTGTCACTGTAAGCATGCGGGTACTTGACGGAATTTCGTCACGGTTCGACACCATCGTTCATGCAACAAAAGTAACTGGCTAGCGAAATCAACATCGGATAATGGCGCGATTGACTCGATAAGAAAAAATGATTTATGCCGTCTAGCCGGAATCTCATCGGGAATTATATCGCCGCGCGCATCCTTATCTCGCGTCACTTAAAGTCGTAAGTCAGCGATCGCGATACGATTCGTTGTCAAACAAATCGTCCGAAGGAACGACCGCGGCAAGAGATTCAAGTTGCACAAAGAGGCGGGAAGGTTGCGTTTTCACTGGCGAAACAACGCGAATTCGAGAGCTGCGTAATGAGAGCGAGCTAAATGGCATACTAATTATCTCGTGGCACGGTTTTCAACATTACGTAAAACCCGATGGACGCTCAACCGTCCTTTCGGGCAATCAGCGTCGCGATAGAGTGAAAGAAAGAGAGATTAAACGCCGACGAAATCACGTGATCTCATCATTTCCGGATCAGAACAGATACGCGCAAACAAAGTGCCGATCGACTTACGTAAACATCGGTGCAACGAGAGATTTTAAGATATCTTGTTTGTGTTTTGTTAATATGAAATGTACAGGCTTAATATCGATTAATACCACTCACATTTAGCCCGGAATAATAACCGGTAATACCGTCTCGCGTCCCGTATTAACCCTTATCGGACGCTAGCTTTTTATGCGTGATTCTCACTAGGTTGTAGCTGGTAAATATGCGAACTTGTCCTACGTGACGTACGACCGCAGCGACCAAGTATTGTTGTCACGTGAGAGGTGACTTACGACCGGTAAGGGTTAAAAGGAGAAAAGACGCATTGCTTTTACGCTCTTCTTATTACGAAATAATAAATATGCGCAGCAGGTGCCGACAACGACTTTTGTTTTGACCAGATCGATTTTCCTCAATGTCATTATTTAGTCACCATCACTAATTAATTACTAGACATTGAATAATCCGTCGTTTATGCAAACCTCGATTAAAAATTCTGAAACAATAGATTCTCTTTTTTGCCTTGAGTGAGCAATACGTTTCAATCGTGTATAATTGCATTCTCCATGCGTCTCCCGCCGTATCTTCCTATTTGATCCTGAGAACGTTTCTTCTTTCGATCTTGTAACGCGTTATGACGTCGTTTCTGCGCATTATTCGAAGAATTAAGTAGATACTGCAAGCGATTGAATATTTAATTTGCGGTATATTACGAAATGATACCGCAGACAATAATAGCACGGATAACTAGAATCTAATCGTACGTAAACTTCATAACGATTAGACGTTTAACTCGCGTGCGTGCAATTTTATATAATCTGCAATCGCTTGTATCACTTGATATTTGCAAGATTATCAAGCCCGTTAAAGTTGACAAATTCATGCTATTTGTCCACTTCAACATCGCCGCTGACCTTCAATATGTACGAAAACCACAGCAGCAGTATTTCCAGGCTAGCGAATTGTGAAAGGAAAAATTATCCGATCTCCCGGATAATCGGATGAAACGTGAGAAGGTCCTCGAGGTCAAGTACGGTTTCAAGTAGCAGTCGCGAATTTTGTATTACTTCTCTCACTAGGTTCTCAGACAACACAAAACCTACACAAAATATCTTTTCAAACATATTTAAGTTGTCTTGAAGATATAATAATATAAGACGTCTAAGAGACATTTAATGTCCCGACTTTGAATATTCTGGGTTATTTCGATGAACTCATTGCGCAAAGAAACACCTGTTTCGCGTACCTTTCGGACAAGAAGCCGCATTCTCCTGCTTTTTTATCTCCGACTTCTTCTGATCCAGGGACATGCCGTTTTCCACCATGTCGATGTCCACGGGTGATCACTAGGATGCGCAAAGTTGATCGGCAGTGGAGGATGCTTGACGAAGCGGAAAATCAGTGTTGCTCGTACAGCACGGCGCAACGGTCACTCTGACACTGTTAGAAACACGGCCGAACTCGCGACACTTAGCCGCGAACACCTCGCGCACGTCGGCCAATTAGATCACGCCGTAGGAGCCCCACCGGTGGTGAACGCCGTTTCTCCCACACGCCTTGCTTTTCCCGAATCCTACCTGTGAGAGCCGCCCTCCCACTCAAACCGGACGCATCTCGAACAATAAAACCGAAATTCCTCGGATCCCTGCGATGGACCTTTTTCTCTCTCTAGTTGACGTTATTACGTCGATAGCGTGTCGAAAAATTATACGCAATACGGTGCCTCAGAAAAAAACTCGGGTGATACACAGCCTAGAATTGTTGTCGTTTCCTTTGTCCGTAAGTATATTTAGTCGAGTTTTTTCTCTTTTTCTTTTTCGTAGTAATATGTGACAATGCGAAAATAACGTTCAGTCCAAACTCAACGTTTTTCAAAACTTTAACGTTCTTCATACGCATTATCAATTCCTTGTAATGCAAATAGCTTCTCGTTGATAATATGCTATTAAAGTAAACTCGATCTGAAGATACTCAGGATGAATATATAGCACATAACGACCGTTCGATGTTTTGACAAACCATTGAACTATTAACGACGGAATTTTTCGAGGACACATTTTCCCGATTGTGAGGAAAATGACTATAAAAATATCATGGATATTACGCAACGAATATTTCTTAAACACGAAAAAAATAGGCACGTTTCCCTTACGTACGTACATGAGCAATTTCGAATGACCGCTCCATTATTCATTCCATTACATTGGACGGTTTAATTGTTGTTTTCACGTGCGCTCAACATCGAACAGAACAAGCAACTGACTATATGTTGATATAGTCGACTATTCGTCGATACGGCCAATATAATTAGTGCGACTTACTGGTTGCGATAACGGAGCTGCGCGAATCGTTAATTGGCACTTTGCGTTTGCGCACGAGACCGTACTGAAAATTGTAACATATGAGTATAGTAACATCGACTAACCATGTGGTTGAATCTACAATACATCAAATAAAATGTTCAACAATGGTTTGCGTTCAAAGTCTCATTATTAGTAGAAATACTTATCAGAAAAGACAAAATTGTGTTTTCCAATATAGAGATAAGAAGACTCTTATTGACGACGGTCAATTCATTCTGCAAATATTTATGATCCTAACAGTTTTACGTAACGTTCGAAGCGACATTTTGCGATATTACGAATACAACGACGCTCTCGCTATAAACACAAAATCAATTAAGCCCAAAATTAACGAATGATAATCAGATGAGAAAAACACGAGAATAAAACTGAGATCGGATTGTTCCGAATATTTATACTCATTTTCTCGTAAAACAAAGAAAGTATTACACGAACATTGGATTTCTCTCTCTCTCTCTCTCTCTCTCTAGATTCCAATAGCGAGCGAGCGAGCGATTATTCACGATGAATGATCAAACATATCGCGAACGTATGTTTAAGAAGTGTATCCGATAAAATAATATTGATTGTTTCGTCGGCATGATAGCGATAAAAACCAATAAGCTTGTGTCAGCATGTCAGACGCAGGTATCGCCGAATCTATTCGTAATACCGATCCAAGGCCGACAGGTGTCTTCGAAAAGATTCACCTCGCAACTATTCGTGCGAAAGGGAACTGTTCTGGCTACTTGTTGACTGTAAATTTTTGGTGTACTTATAAACAAATGACTGCCAGCGTGAAGGATTACGGAATAATCATTGATCAACGATACGAAATTATCGAGCATGTTCGAAATCGTTAATTTCGCATTGCGTGGAATTGATTTCGCAATAATCGAATTTGGTATAATCAAGAAGATTAATATTCATTGGTCGAGTCGGATGAATTTATTAACGTATGAGAGCCCGACGATAGTGGAGACAACGTCTCACTCTGATTTGGTAACTTCTGTTGCATCATCAAAAAACCAACGAACACACGAGTGTCTCCAGAGATACTGGAGCCGTTATGTCGTTAATATTTATAGATATTAATTAATAAGCAAAATTTGTCCGACGACAATATATATCAGATCGACATAACCGACGCATACATTTGGTTGGGAAGGAGATCTGAATTTTTAAATATTTCTTCTATTTATTCTACCACGTTACTGCAATGAGTAAAAAAGGAAAAGAAAGGAAAAATTCCTCGGAAAAAATAAAGCTTTCGTTTTGCGGAATCAACGACGGAACATGCTGACGGAAAATCGCGCACTTATCGATAAGTACGAGGAGCACGAGCTTGCCCAAGGAGAAACTCGGAATCTTCCTCGTCTTTCAGCAGGAGGCCGCATCGCAATCGTAATTCACACGAGGACTTGCTCGCGAGGTAATGACTCTCTCGCGACGCGTCGTCAAGGAGCCTTCGACTGTGACCTACAGACCCCATCACCGCGACCTCGTTCGCGGGTCGACAAACTGGCACCGATCTTGTTGCCGCTGTCCCTTCTACTTCCGCCGGTTCTTAACGTTGCCAGTAATTCAAACAACGTACGCGACAGATACTTTGTACGTGACGCGTTCCGACGAGAAGTAAATTAGCCTGCGCGTATGACGAAAGAACATTTTTCCTGTCTTTTTAAGCCGAGTGCACGATTTCGCGATTTTTACTTTTCTCCTTGTTAAAATAATATTTCCACTGGATACACTCGACCGTCTCGACGACCGTCGACAGTGCTCCAACAATGGATGCTTTTTACGAGAATCGCGCGCGGTATTTTCGAGGTCGTCACGATCGTCTCGCGATTCGTAAAGTAAACACGACGCGAACGTGACAACGAGCGTATTTTATTCGAGCAATTACGCTTATGACATTTGCTCATTCGTCACGTGGAAATTTTCTACGATGCACTTTGCGGAAACTTTTGCCGCGGCGAAAGCGCGTTCGTAATTGTACCGAGGCGGCTGCGCGTCTCGACGACGAGAAAGTGTAGCAGTGCAACGACGAGCCAAACCTTTTATCAGCGCAAAGGAGAATTTCTTTCGCGAATTTGTCGGAGACTAATCTCTAAACTATTATTTTCGCTTACTAAAGTTGGCGCGCGCAAATGCAGCAAAAACTTGGTGCATGCACACGTGAAAGGTGTGACGCGCTTTGTATAATTCCACGTAATAAAAGCATATTTCAATCGCTCGGAGGACTTCGTCTTGCGCGATGGATCGAGCGTCTCATATTTTGCAAACTCATTAATGATCGTTATTTAATACGATAATAAAACCGGCTGCGCGAGGCCCCTTTCGCGCGGATTCCCGGTCACGAGACGATCAATCCCGAGCGCGTGTACCAATGAATCGAGTGCGAGTGTACATTGCCCGCGAGTAAACGCTGATAAGGAAGCGACAGGAGGCTCGTCTCACGTGCCAATCACTACCTAATCACGCGAGCTGCCAGTGTGACCGATTAACAAGTCGGCGCGTCGCTCATTTCTGTCTCTTTCCTCAACATAAATTGAAGAATATTTCGAAATATTTGTCCAACCGAATTTCACGTAAGGCAAGTTTTCTTCTTAACTTTATGTACATTCGCGTCCACTTTGCGACGACACGTAAAATGAAAATAAGATATCACCGGGGAGATGCAGTTCTCGCTCGCCGAGTCAGCTCAGCGATGTGATTGTTCTTTTTTCAATTTGTATTATTACATATCACGCAATTTTTCACTTTGTATTATTACATATCACTAATTATTTGCGTCAACGACGCGTATGAATGCTGCGTGTCCCATCTGATTAGGCGGCGATTCGCTCGCTAATCACAGCGCTGCGCTTAATTGTCGGTACGTGTCACGCGAACATGTTCCGCGCGAGCAAGATATTCGAGAGGACTCGTTTTTCTCTCGATCGCGTCTCTCAACAACGTATCGATCTGTGACTCAGGTGAAACATAATTGAGTCGAGACGTTGGTTAATCGAAAACCAATTCAATTGACTCTTCTCACATGAGTGGCGAATAAAGATAAGATGTACATATATATGTATATATACGGCGACACAATTCGCAATTAACAAACGGACTCTCGCGAAGCGAGAGACGCCCGAAAGGATTAAGTCACCGACATGCTGAATGCACATGCGCGGAAGTTTTCAGAACAGATTGCACGTGCTCATTGTATCTTTATCACTTTACGAGCACGTTTACAACGGCAAATGTGTACGACGCGCGATTAATGGCGGGAAATGGCACTTGTGATCATTTTATCTTCGAAAAACATGTTTGAGTCTCTCAACCGTTAACGCCATCAAGGTCCAATTTTAATAACGAGGATTAATGAAATGTTGCTTTCCTAATTATAATAAAAACCACTTTTTCTATCAGGTCGATTTAGCGCGTTCGACGCCACGCTGTCAAGTTCCACTGGATACGTGCACGCGTAATATAAAATTTTGGAAATAACATTGGGTTGACGCGCGTAAATTCCAGGCTCCTTGGGTGATATCGCTCTTATGAACGAGAACTTCAATGCGGCTTGACGAGAACTGAACTAAAACTAGCTTGCTCGCGGCTACACTTCAACGAAGATACGTTTATATCGATCATTTCGAAATTTATGAATTTAGGAGCAAAGTGCGAAACTTTGTTTCGCGATGAGAAGACGGATAATTCTTCCGAAAGGACAGTAATAACGGGGGATTATGTCGCGTGCAATAGAATAAGCGCTGTCTAATTTTTTACGATTATCATATGAAATCACGTATTCGGGGGCGGTTCTCATTCGTGAGAACAAGGAAAGCTGGCGGCTCGAAGGGCACGACAGGTAATCGTCGACGGGCTATCTATTACGTCAACTTGCGCTAAATATTTCATAAATCATAACGGTGCTCGTTATCTCGATCGCTCCATATCATATTCTCGTTTCGCTTAACGAGCGATTCTACGGAATTATTTGCGCTCGCTGTGTATGCAGAGAGATTACGGTTATCGCGGGAGATGTCCGATCGACGATCCTGCAGGACCGTCGCCGCAGTTGCTTGACGGTAACAAGAGCGCTCGGGATGATACTCTTCTTCGCGCTGTGGATGATCACATTGTCACTCGGCGATCGTACGATCGCGTCATCTCGCGTGGATGATGTTATCGTGAGATTTATCGTCAACGCGACGCCCGTTTTGTTTCCACCTTCGAGAGTATCCCTGCAGCTGTGCATTAGCGACGGCAAGATTTTCATATTCATGATTTACGAGTTTATTATTTATCGCACGTAAAGAAAGAGCTTTTGGCAATGATCGATGGAGAACGATCGTTATTACCTGATGGAACGGAAAATGATAACGAGTTATCCGGTCGTTTCAATTTAAACGTTCTTTGTTTATATATCGTGCGGGAAAATCTCGTCGTACAATATTGTGCAATAAAGAAAAATGCATCTTAATGCTGGTCCATACACTATATATAGGCAACAGCTGCGTACCGTTCGTT
This sequence comes from Dinoponera quadriceps, assembly GCF_001313825.1. Taxonomy (NCBI): domain Eukaryota; kingdom Metazoa; phylum Arthropoda; class Insecta; order Hymenoptera; family Formicidae; genus Dinoponera; species Dinoponera quadriceps. Next base: position 169,131 of record NW_014554226.1, read on the forward strand.
AATTAAAGAATTCAATTTGCCCTCAGATGAAAAGGTAAAGTTATCAAGAGTACTATCGAAACATCGCCTGGTGCACAGCATCCGTAACTCGTACGAAGAACTCGATAGAAGAGTTTACGACAATTTGGAACATCGGAACTTGTACGTGTTAGATTTAGACTGCGATTACGCCAGCGATGTTTTACGACAGGTACCAAACGTTCTTGTGTCACGAGATACGCGGCATAAATAACCCGACGGATACGAAGCTGCGCTCGTATTAATATATCTCTCCTGTTGATCCCCAATTACCGGATAACATACGACAGGCGCATTCCAAGAAAATGTTCATCGCTCCAGCCAAGTGGCTGGTGCTGCAAGACCGAAGGACCGCGATCGACGATTCCGTGTTGGAAGTCTTCGAGAGTCTGGCGGTATATCCCGACAGCGACGTAGTCCTCGTGCGAAGATTCGACGGTGACTTTCTCGAGCTCGTGTCTGTGTACCGGCCGAGTCCACAGCGAAGTGTGATATGGGAAAATCGTGGGAACTGGACGGTTGGGAATGGATTACGAATGAGGACTTTCGACGCGGCTTCGGCGCGAAGACGGAATCTACAACAGACGGAGCTTAAATCCTGTCTCGTGGTACTCTTTGAATTTATCAATCAACACGCACGATCGAAATCGATTTTACTCCGAGACTATTCTCGCAATTGCAGCTCACCAATCCTGACACGATCAATCATCTGACCGATTTTGAGGAGAAAACCGTAGATCCCGTCACGAAGGCTAGCTATCCTTGGATATTACACTTGGTAAATCGGATGAATGCGACGTAAGTCCACCCCCCGCGATCAAAGAATCATAACTCTTGTCGAGTTGACGAAACTCGTTGCTTACAGGGTAAGCTTCAACATTACGGACAGCTGGGGATATCGCGGAGAGAATGGATCCTGGAGTGGAATGATCGGGATGCTGGAACGACGCGAGATCGACATCGGCGGCACCACCACGTTCTTCATCTCACAACGTATCGGCGTTGTGCAATACATCCAATTGTACACGCGCACCCAGTAAAATGAACAAATAGCCTCTTATTACTAAAGACGACAATAGAAACAAAGCGAATAAAAAAAAACTGTCGTTTGATTATCTAGCTGTTAAATCGCACATTAAAATCTTTCGTGTCATGGGAAAAGGTCGGCCTTCGTGTTTCGACGGCCGTTGCTGTCGACCGTGAAAAATATATTCGCCTTACCTTTCCAACGGGACGTCTGGATAGCGATCGCCGTCTTCCTCTTCTTAGTCTTCTGCTTGCTATACTTATCTATGAAATGGGAGCATTCCCGAGGCGCGTCACCAAACTCGGCGAGCTACTGGAGTCAATTCAATTCCGGCAAGCCGACGGTCGGCGACAATTTTCTCGTCCTCCTGGGCGCGTTTGCCCAACAAGGTAATAATTCTCAATAATTCTCGAGCACAAAATAAATATTTTCGGATCTCTCGATGCGATAAATTGAAAGGATATGTCGGCAGGATATGCTTACGAGCCATACAAAGTCTCCACACGGATCGTCACTCTTATGCTGCTGGTGGCATCGCTGAGCCTTTACGCTGCTTACACAGCAAATATCGTGGGCTTGTTACAGTCTACCACGGATTCCATTCAAACTATTCCGGATCTTCTGCACAGCCCATTGAAGCTAGGTGCACAGGACGTCGTGTACAATCATCACTACTTCAAGGTTGGTGGTAAATGAAAATCGCGCCCATGAATCAACCTTGCGTGATTCTCACGCAATTGAATTTATCGCGCAAAAAAAGAATAAACGCGCGCATTTTCCGCGCGTTGAAAATCGCAGGCTTTTCAAGATCCCGTCAGGAAGGCGATTCTGGAACAAAGGATCGAGCCGAAAGGACGCAAGCCGAACTGGATGACTTTGGACGAAGGCGTACGTCGCGTAAGAAACGAGCTATTCGCATTCCACGGCGAGACCGGCACGGTGTACCAACTCATGCAAGACACATACTTGGAGGAGGAAAAGTGCGGCATCACTCAGATTGATTACTTGCACGTTCTCCAACCGCTGCTCGTGATACAAATGCAATCGCCTTACTTGGAGATAATTAAGAATGGGTAAATAGCTCTCTCAGCTGAATTGATTTCGGTGAAATACCGCGAAAAGCCGCAATTTTGAAGGTGAACCGCGCCGGAAATTTTTACTGCCAGCAGGATTTAACGCGAGAAGTGTGTGCTTTCAGAGCGTTGAAGCTGCAGGAACATGGACTCAAGCATCGCGACGAGTATCGCTTGTACACGGAGAAGCCGGTGTGCGCGAGTCAGACCAGCTTTATCACCATCGGTTTCACGGAATGCTATTTCGCGCTGGTTATAATGGGCTACGGGATGCTGCTCACCGCGGTCATGTTTGCACTCGAGCTGCTGTGGCACAAGAAGTGAGGATCCGAGAGACTCTGTGTATCTCGCGCTATTACACCAAGTTCCCTTTTGCAGGAAAAACATGTGCAAAACAGTCGCGGAAACGCCGAGCGCAGGAACCATCGACTACGCTGAATACCTCGACTAAGCGTGCGAAATGATATAATCTGCACGGAAGAAACTTTATTATCCCGCCGAGCGTAGTTTCCGCGACAAGGACATCGCTTTAACAAACACGTAGTGCAAGGCTCACTGGAAAGCACGTTAGTTAGACAACAAGATTGCCGTTTTCAATGTGTAACGAAATTTATTGCGGTGAAATAAATGCAATAAAGAAACATCTCCTCGGAATTTTCTCAACCGGTGTAATACTGCGTATACGCACAAACGCGTAGAAATGTTAAGACGACCTAAAGCTAAGTATCAGTATGTGCGTTAGACGCGCGCCGGTAAGAAGTGCTCGTAATAGTTCTTTGTGAAGTCCGTCATGAGATCCACCGTGCACTCGGGCAGCTCCTCGACGCAAGTCGCCGGACTGCCGGCGAAACGAGTGAAAGACGGTACGATAGTCTCCGGTGGTACGACAGCGCCGTCCTCGATGTAGCAGCAGTCTTTGAGGACAGACCGTCTGCCCTGCAGCGTGACAAGCGTGACGATGAGCTCGCGCTCGAATCTAAGATCATTGTTTACGTACGATTATGGCGTTCCTCCCAATGTACACGTAACAGCCGACCAGCGCTGCATTCACCACCGCCCGTTCTCCCACGAACACGTGATTGCCCATCGAAAGAGGGAAGAAAGCGACCCTGATCAACAATTTTATATCGCCCTGTAAAAGACCGTCTACAATAGCCGCAAAGTATGCGGCAAGACGTAAGCAGTAAGCTAATTAACCAACCACGGTCTTTCTCAAATGTATTAGCTTACTGTTTGTATCTTACTGCGTACTTACGGCTATCGTAGATGGCCCTTAACGACTAGGTGCGCTTGTGTCTTTGAGATCGCTTGTTACGCTGCGAGCGATTATAGCTTTGACGGACATTGGTCGACGCGACCTGAATAAACGGTAATGCGAATTCGATTTACCCCCTGCTGAACTTCTTGAAGGGTGGCCGGATGACTGCGTTCTTGCTGATGATACAATAGCGACCCGTTCTGACGTTCGCTAGGTCGCCTCTGATGATAGCATCCGATTGCACTATCACTTTGCCGTGTAGTACAATGTTCTGTGAACCGCACAGGACTGTCAGTCTGCTCACCTTGTTTCCCGAGGCCTGAAGTATCAGAAAAAGTGAGGTTAGATAAATCTGGTTAGGTTAGATTACGTTAGACACACTCCAGACGTAGATACAAATTACAACGCTAATAAATTGGATTAATCGAATCACTTTTATCGGTTTCTGTCTATCCCTTTTAACCTTTTAGATAACAAACGAATGTTTCGTCGATATCGTCGCTACAAAGCAGGCATCGCAACTATCTATTACCGTTTCGACGTATTCTGCCTTGTTGTAATAAATATCCTGCGGTTCCATTTCGTAATATCTTCGTATAATGCTATCGTTATAAATTTAAATTATCGTAAACACGAGTTAAAATCACTCTCGAACGCGGCCATCTGTCATACGAGCTACGATCAGCTGACAGGGCGAAGCGCGCCGTACTGCCATCTGTCGACGGAGTTGTGTATCAATATACGCAACGCGGGAAAGATAATTACACGCGCAACACTTTGCAAATGCTAAAACTCTCTTAGACCAAATGAAATAAAAAGAAACGTTTGTTGTGTATTGTAAAAAAAAACTAAACAATAGGTCTCTCTCTATTACATTATGGATACAACGAGAGAGAGAGAGAGAGAGAGTTCGTAAATATGGTAAAATACATAATTCTCTAAAGACATCCCCCGAAGGTTTTATTCATGCGTGGAATTTATCCGTGAGTTTAAACTAGATGGAGTATACAACTGCAGTTCTTCGCACGCGAATTGTAGCAGCCCAATTTTTGTCTGAATCCTTAAGGCTTCTCGTGTCATCATTATCGTCCGAAATGATGCACTCGGACGCAGTATCGAAGAGAATATCCGTGGGAACGCGGAAAGCTGAAACGGAAACTTAAAAAAACTAAATGGTCGTGTGTCGATGTTCGCTCGCAAAGACGACGAGAATCCGTCGACGGGGTAACGTCGTCTCAAACACAACGTTCGTTGCGAGACGCTGAATTTTTTACACGCAACGATAACGCTCATTTCACTCAATTGCCCGTTATTGCATCCTTGCCTCTCTGCAAACTCGTGAGCGCTTTTATTAAGGGCGGGAACCCCGTAATACATCGTGCTATGCAAAGAAGGGGATTACGGTGCGCGCGCGGATAATCGATACTATCGATATTCCTGGTGCGGATCTTTCCATCGCAGTCGCTCGACAGATACAAAGGCACACGAAATGCTTCTTCTTCTCCTGTGCATCCTCGCGATGCCGCGCGGAAATGACTCGTCCCCAAGTCGCGTCGACAATGTTATAGTTAAATTTATCGTAAACGCAACACCCATCTTGTTCTCACCTTCGAGGGTATCTTTACATCTGTGCATCAGCTATGGCAAGATTTTCCAACTTGTAATTTATGTCAATCGAACCAAATTATGAATTGTAGAGGCTAAATAAAATTACTGTATAAATTGTAGACAAAAATATAGACGCCAAATTATCAAAAAATACCACATAAGGAGTCAATTATGGAATGAAAACCATTAATATTATCTTAAACTGTGATCTTGATTTTGTTTGTAATACAACGCATTGTCAAGGGTTAATGGAAAATATTATATGTGTAAAAAAAAAAACGCTCTCAATTCGTTTCTTTTTTTCAGACAACACAATCGAATTATCGAGAAAGATGTCGAGCAATGGTTTGATTCATGCCATTCGCAATTCCTTTGAGAAATTTGACCGAAGGATTCATGACAACTTGGAACATCGAAATCTGTACGCGCTGGACTTGCATTGTAATTATGCCATCGAGATTTTACGAAAGGTACCGAGTGCGTTTTTGTGTGCTATTCGACCGTCATGTCGAACGACACCGCTCAATCTGAATTAAATAAATTTGTTTCACTTGACACGAATTGATGTAATCGTTAATTAATCGTTTGCTCAATTGATGTCACAGGCACATTCGGAAAGGATGTTCATCGGCCCGACCAAGTGGTTACTCCTACAAGATCGAAGGACATCGATCGAGAACGCTAATTTAACCGCCACACACAACATTTCGATATCGGAGATCTTTGAAGATTTGGCCGTCTATCCCGACAGCGATATGATCCTCGCTCAAAGGCTCGACGATAACTTTATCGAACTGACGTCCGTGTATCGGCCGAGCTCGCAGCGAGGTGCGATATGGGAAAATCGTGGGAATTGGACGGTCGAGAACGGATTACGAATGAGGACCTCCGACGTGGCCTCAGCACGAAGGCGGAATCTTCGACGGACGGAGCTGAAATCTTGCCTCGTGGTATTTCAAACGTGTGCTCGATTAATCGGAACGCGCTTTTTCAATAGACGAGATATATCGGCTGGTACTATAATCATAGTAACATTATCCTATCGTAATAAAAGATAAAAAATGCTGAGATACAAGACGAATAAGTAGTTGTTGCGAACGTAACTATGAACAAAACGATGATATAATAATGCGAATAAACGAAATCTAAATTTCGTGCAGGTGAACAGATATTTTTGTAAAACTATTTGTAATTTGCAGTTAACGAATACTGATACGTTAAATCACCTGACTGATCTCGAAGACAGGCACATAGATACCATCACAAAGGTTAATTATCTTTGGATACTTCACTTGGTTAACCGGATGAATGCAACGTGAGTAATTTTGACGATAGTGTCGTCGATCTTGTCAATCACGTTGCGAATCTCTCAATCGTGAATGCCAGCGAATGCTCGGAGCAACCTAATAAAACCGTAACTCAATCTCAAGGTTAATTAACGAGGTCATAATAGCGAACAGGGCAATTATGGTATACGGACATCGAAAACGATCGTAAATCGCGCTCGAGCAACGGTGCACGATTAGGATTATGGAGTCGAGTCGATCGTCTAATTAAATAGGCGTGCGCCGCGTTCATCGACGAAAATTATGCAACCGGTTACTTACGATCCGACAGTATCGTCGAGCTTGTTTGCGAGGAAACGCTACGGCGTAGCTCCTCGACTATTTCCCTGACATTCAACATTATTATGTTATATTAGCGCGTACAAAAGTGTTGCTGTATTTTTAGGAAAAAAGAGAAGAAAGAAAAAGAATATAACTTGAACGTGAAATATCATTAATTTCTTCAGAAACAAATTGGTCAAAATCAGTAAAAAAATAAGTGATTTCATTTTAAACTTTGATCTAAATACGGTATCCGTCAATTGTGTGATACGATTTTTTTCTTACTGTGTAAAAATTAAATGTGCATCACGAATCCTGAAAAACGAGCACACTGAAGTTTAGTTTTTTTCTTTTCGCACGACAGGATAAGCTTTAACATCACGAACACCTGGGGATACAAAGATGAGAACGGATCTTGGAGCGGGATGGTGGGAATGCTGCAACGACGCGAGATCGACATCGGCACTAGCATTTACTTTGTGGCAGATCGCTCGAACGTGTTGCAATACATCCAATTGTATACACGCACTGGGTAAAATCGCGCTGTCCAATTTACGAACAAATACTGCTACGATAAGGCGAAGACACGCGTTAAACTTGTTGTCATTGTGAGATTAAATTAAGGCGGTATGCTGATCGCATAAAATGTAAATAGTGTTTCACAATATCACGTTTGAAGCATGTGAGATTTTTCAATCGATATATATCTTATATATCTCATGATATATATTTTGTAGCATTCTCTATTGTCGTTATAACGGCACGTCTTCCGCATAATAAAAATAGAGACATTTGTATCTTTGAAGATACTTAAGGAGACAATCGCACTTGCAAGACAAAAAATTACAGAAATAAGAGAACTTGCACGACGTATTGGGATTACCTGTTTTTCCTCGACGATAATCATACGGCTATTACGGAACTTCTATCCAGAAATTTGCTGAATAACATAACGCATTCCTTATATCATAGACGGGTGAGAAAGATGTATCTTACTTCAATAATCGCAAATTATTTCTATATCACGAATAAACAAGGATATCATTTTCGCGAGTCGAAAGCATCTGACCTTCAACCAATCTCTTCACATTGTTCCAATTCCTCCTTTTCCTTTGCTTGCTTCTCGTCATAGATATTCGTTCCCATCAATATGTGAATGACTTTATCGCTCTCAATAATATTCTTTACATGTTTCAACATATACAAATTACGGAGTGCTGAATACCCTGAGCGTAAAAATATCCTGCTAAAATATCGCGCTTCCGTACAATTGCTTGGATTTTTTTACGAGAAAAGGATTTAGTTAATGTTCCCCTAAGTTTCATGACTTATTCTACGAATATCTGAAAATGTAGTTCGACATGCGCACATGAATCTTAATAAATCGCATAGACGACATTCCTCAATATCTAAATATTTAAAATAGTAAATGCAACTAGGAATGTAATCGGTAACTACGATTAGATTTTTCAAGATAAGCGTAGGTAAGAACAATTGAAGGAGAAATTGTACCGACTCAGCTTTTCAGCAGAAAGAAGCACGAAGAAGAAACGAGCGCCAAGCTCGGCGGTTTGTTCACATTGCCAGTAAAGAATCAAGGATCTATGAAGCACTGAGTCCCACGTCGATAAAGTAGAGGCATTGTACTAGCACGACGTAGTAGAAAACAGTGTAACTACAAAGCTTAACTACAGGCTTATGTATGCAAAAGTTACTACCGCGGAAATTATTTTTTGGAATTTGCCTACATTGAAATGTTGTCGCTCGCAATAAAAATAAATCAAAGGAATTAATTATTTTTTCATAATAAACTACACGCGCGCAGCTAACACGTAATTCCAAGCTTATCATGGAAATTTTCCTGACCTCCGACATCGTGCAGCAAAGCTGATTAGCATACCGCCTTCGAGCGTTAAACTGCAATATCGCGATAAGTATCGCACGCTGTGATTTTGCAGTTTGCATAAAACATTAAAGTGTAAAATATAGTTTATTGCTATTTAATAATACCTTGTCGCATCGTACTTTTTTATTATTGCCAATTTACCGATCACACTGTCTAACACGACGTGTGAAATCTTGCGCAGCCAGTCCTTCGTGTTCCGGCGACCGTTGCTGTCGACGGTGAAAAATATATTCATTTTGCCCTTCGAACGAGACGTCTGGATAGCGATCGCCGTGTTCCTACTCTTGGTCTTTTGTTTGCTACACTTGTCTATGAGATGGGAGTATTTTCGAGGAACTTCAAAAATGAGCCAGCCCAATATCGGCGAGCCGACAATGGGCGATGATCTTCTCGTTCTTTTAGGCGCGTTCGCGCAACAAGGTACGCAATTCCATAAACTTTGACAAAAAAATAACATTCCATCACTCTTCATGAGACCTAATTCACAAATCAAGTATTTTTGACTGTCTCAGCTGAAAGGATAATCTGTACGTTTGTAGGATACTCGTACGAACCGTACCGAGTCACGACTCGAATCGTCACTCTCATGCTACTCTTAGCTTCTCTCAGCCTTTACGCGGCTTACACGGCAAATATCGTGGCTCTCCTGCAATCCACCACGGATTCTATCAAGACTCCCGAGGATCTCTTACGCAGCCCGTTAAGCTTCGGCGTGCACGATACCGTGTACAATCGACATTATTTCAAGGTAGATCAGAAGTGTGGAAATGTTTACGCACATACTGAATCGTCTTGAACGTCTAGTCCTTTCAAGATCCCGTGAGGAAGGCGATCCTGCAGGAGAAAATTGAGCCGAAAGGCTGGATGAGTTTGGAAGAGGGGGTGCGTCGCGTGAGAAGCGAACCCTTTGCGTTCCACGGCGGACGAGGTCCGATGTACCACATGATAGAAGAGACGTATCAAGAAGAGGAGAAGTGCGGCATTACCGAGATCGATTACCTCAACTTGATACTGCCGCTTCTAGTGATACAAAAACATTCGCCTTACTCGGAGATAATAAAGAACGGGTGAGTTTGTCTCGTTTGCGTCTCATCTTCGATTTATGCGGAATGTTTTCTCAGGGCTCTAAAGCTGCGAGAATACGGGCTCAAGCAACGCGACGAGCATCGTATGTACACGGACAAGCCGGTGTGCTCGAGCCAGACCGGCTTCATCAACATCGGTTTCACGGAATGCTACTTCGCGATAGTCGCGATTGCTTACGGATTGCTCTTCAGCGTAATCGTGTTTGCGCTCGAGTTGTTGTGGTACAAGAAGTAAGAGAAAGAGAATTACGTTGCTCGCGCTGTTATCTCACGTTCCCCCTTATTTGCAGGCAAAGCAAGGAAGCGATTCCCGCTGGAGGAAAAAACGGATCCAACTATTGAATACATTGCTGAATAGGCAGCCGCGCGAGTCGTTCGAAGGGATTCAGAAAACGTCGGGCTTTTCTATCTTGCGCAGCCAGTTCTTCGATCGAAGGAAATGCGAATCTATTCGCAATTTCGGCGAAAGTCGATATTAGTTTAGTGAATATTAATGTAGTATGGTGATTAGTGTTAGGAGAAAGTACACAATTCTATTTATTCGAAGGAAAGTCGATTTCACATCCGAAACGAAAATCGTGTCTCTCGATACGATACTAATAAACACTGTAACCTCGTTTCGAATAAAGACCAATCTGATCAGTTATTTTTCCTACTTTTTACGATTAATCCTACGTCATGCGTATATCTCCTTTCAATCTCTTGCGATTGTAATTTCTAATACTTTCGTTCGAAATAACTCTTGTTTGATTGTTTTTCGATCAAAGGCCGAACAGCAAGTGGAAACCTGTCATTCCGACCGCTGTCATTTAGAACAATGCACTGCCATCTGCTGACGAAGCCGCGAAGCTTTCATCAAGTAATGTGGTTCACAAGTAAACGCGAATTTAGTTTCCGTGCAGATCGATATTATTAAAAAAAAGAAAAAAGCGCATTGAGACAGAAATAAAACAATGCAGCATACGTAGAAAAAAGTAGATAGGTACAAAAAATAAGAAGTAAAAAAATCAAAACCAATGCAATCTTCTTCCCCAAGTCAAATTAAAACGTCAACAGTGATTACGAGTTGAACAATAAATTGACAGAATAGTCGCGTTTGATTCGCGCAGCAGTCGTCGACAAAGAAATTTCCTCGACAAGTACACGTCTTTGATACGATGGTGCAGCGCGCCACGATTTCGTTATGCATTTTTAATTGAGAAACTACGACTCTACCGCCGCCGCCGTCTTTTAATGGACAGCTGTGTTGTGACGGCGCGGCGTCATAGCAACCTGTTTTTCGCCCAAGCGAACCGCCGACGAACGCTGATGCAGGCGAAATGTCGCTGTTTAAGACGAAGGAATGGTGGCGTACCAGGTGCGGGGTGAACGAGTCCTTCGACAGGCGCAGCTTGCTGGTCGCACCGTTGTTCGACGTCGACAGGAAGGACATCGTCGTCGTCGGCAGCCACAGCGGCTACCTCAGGATATACTGCCCGTCGTCGCAATGGCTGGACGAGAGCAAGGAGCCGAGCGGCTACAAGTCTTCGGACCTCATCATCGAGACGCAGATCGGCGAGTGCATCGTCGACATGAAGGCGGGAAGATTCGTCTCGTAAGTGAGACCGCTTCATTTCTTTTGTTCGATTCTCGACGCGTCGGAGAGAGAGAGGATGCAACGGTCGGCCGTGAGAGTGCAATTTTCAGATATTTTCCTTCCTGGTAGATGCGTCTAGATACAACTAATATCTTTGCCGCTGTAACTAGATATCACGCTCTATATCTGGCTATACTTGTTCGTGTTGTATTTTCACCAACACCGATCGTATCGATCTGTTTCAGAGGCTCGCAGGACACCCGACTCGCGATACTGACACCCACCAAGCTCGCCATTTATAGTATCATTTTGAGCCAAGGATCCGTCGACCACGGTTTGTATCACACAAGCCCGCCGTTAAAAAAATACGCAATTAATTATAATAATATAAATTGTGCACCCTTGAACATCTGTCTCTAAATGTTTTCACTTTCCTCCTTTTTTCTTCTGTTGATTGATTTCGCGAATCTCTATCTACGTGTCCTTTTAATAATAGAAACGTTTCGACGGCGCATCTTCTTAAGCGGATACATCTTGCTCGAAAACACGCAAATTATATATTCGGCTCGAAAACAACAACGATCGCCGCAGGAAATTCATATGTTTCATAAAACCTCGCCGTCGCGCGGTTCTTCTGTTCTTTTAATTGGATCACAATGCGCGTGTTGTCGGGATATTAATTTTAGTGTCGTCACAGTAACATTAATCGCGAGAACCCTCGCGGCTAACAAGATCGAGCGGTCGTGAGAACTTTGCGCAAGGCCGGCTGGAATTTTCGCAGTGCCTACCTCATCGTGAATAATTCGCTAATTAGGATTTCAAGCCGCTAATTGGGATTTGGCGTTGGACTTGACGAAGAAAACGCGAATAGACATTATACTCTGCATATTTTACGTTTCGTATTTCCATTATCTTTATCATCATTACTGTAATCGTTTGCCCGCAGTTATCAGCATTATTACTGCTACCATTGTCATAACTATGATTTTTCTTATGCCCGTCGATACGACTGGTGGAATTGGACAATTATCATCAGGAAGGATCGGATTACTTCGCGAACAACGATCCCCACCTTCCGATATCTCACGACGTGTCCATTATGACCGAATGATTTTGCCTTTGTAAAGCCAATAATCGTCATTGCCTTCGCTCCTGTTTGCGCGAATTGCACCATTTCTCCGTGAAACGAGCTAGAATCGCCGTCCGACAGTGAGAGATACTTGCCTGTTTATTCCGATCGCGTTCGTTCGCGCGATATCGCGTATCAAAGTGCAGCGTCGCGCTCCATCGCGGTCAATCGAAAACTCGAAACACCACGTCGTCGATTTACGTAACGCCGACGGACTTTTTTCCAATTTCCCGCCTCGACTCGAAAGATCAAGGAGCGGTTTTAACCCTAGAACGCCATTACCGGTGAGATTATCGATTAGTACTAATGGTCTATGCAAAGGGGGTTACGTAACCGGAAATAAATAGACCGGCGTGCTGCGTCGGAAACTTATATAAACTTCGCCTATTGACACGAAAATATGTATGTTACACGCAACTAACATCTTTCGAATCTAACGAGAACGCGATCGATTCGCTCTCGTATATTGCGCTTTATAAGCACGCGGCTATAAAGTTTGACGACTGCTCGGAAAGATTAAGTTTCTCCGGCGAAGGATAGGGGTTTATTTTCAATCGAGAAACGTCGTGCCACAATTTCCGTCGCGGGTATCGATTAAAAGCTTATCCAAGTACCCCGAGTCACGATGAAAAAGCGACCCAAATGACCGGTTCGGTCGTGTTACACACAGGCCGGGATAGAGAGGCGCCTCGAGCTAGTATCTTGTTAAATCTGGCCGATATTAGGCAGCAGCAACAACAACAACCGAGCGCGTTTCGTAACGATTCGCGAACGCCGTTTTACATCGTTTATATCGAGCGCGCGATTCCCCTCCGAAGGAGTGCCGTCCGATTTCCGCGTGCCGAATTTAGAGCACGAATCACCGCGCGACCGGCTTCTTCGAAATGATTTAAGACCGTCGTCAACTTTCAAAATATCTTTCAATTCACCGCCTCCCTCGCAATTTTCGAGGGGACAAAGCAGCATCGTATATAATATATTAAATTAATAAATTATATATCTAGCAATTGCGAATATTTGTTTGTATGTTCAATGCTTTCTCTCATTGCACAGTCTGTAGAAATCCGTCCTTATCTTTTTTTCTCATAGGCCGTTATAACGCCACGCTGTAGAGCCCGCAAAACACTGATCCGCTCTCGTCCGCCACGATGAATTGCGGCCTGACCTATATACGGACAGGAATCGCGATTGTTCGCCGCTTGTCTAGCGCCGCCCGCACATCAATCTCGCATATTTATTTCTTCAATTAACTGCAGCGAACACTATATAATCGGCCTGATTTAATGTCAAAGTAATCGCCTGTCCGATAAACGCAGAGCGGACGATAACGCGAGTGCCGTTTCAGCAATCGAGGAAATCCGCGCCTCTCCGAGCGAAAAATTCATGTTCTGATCGATTGAATGAAAACGGAACAATATTCGAAAGATCAAGAAGTTATTAAAATGCACAGTTGTTCAAACTCGTTGAGGAAATTATGCAAATTAATATTCGCGCGAAACGAATGATTGCTACATCGTGCAAAGCACTACGCGATGCATCTACGTTTGCATAACGATTTGTCGACGATTTTTGACGGAAGTGGCGACAAGGAGCGCTATCGCGCCGTTTCGCGCGCTTGAACGCGAAATTCCGTTTCGATAAATTTATCGCATACAAGGTTACCGTCTTATCCGAGAGTACGGATTTAACGGATTACAATTCGGGCGGAAAGAGAAGAAAACATTATTATCGTCACGTCATGTCGCGAGAAGAACAGATTGACTCACACCCTCCCTTTTGCAGGGGACCGCTGCGACCTGGAAGTCGCATACGAGCATCAGTTGGCGCGATTTCCGGCGTCCTTGACGACGGGCCCGTTCGGCGGGGTGCGGGGCCGGGACTTCCTCTGCGTCCAATGCCTGGACGGCGCGCTCCTCTTCTACGAGCAGGAGACCCACGCGTTCAGCCTGGTTCTCGGGAATCGGCTGCTGCCGGAGCCGATCGTCTACGTTTCGCGGAACGACGTCTTCGTAACGCCGAGCTCCTCGTGGGTCCTCGAATGCTACAGGCAGGTTCCACCGAGTCAATGCTCTCGTCAATGAACACCTGCCGGTGTAACGTGGCCGCGATGTATCGGGTTGCGTCTTTCGAGTTCGCAAGTCGGCAGAACGTTCGGGCGGGTGGGAAAGGTGGGACATCGTCGTGAAAATGCACACGTCATTTTTTCGCAGATACAAAAGCATGGCGGAATTTGGCGGCAACAAGGATCGCGCGGAGGGCCCGAAGCATCTGGAGCCGGACTGGACTTACAATATCGGGGAAGCCGTTCTCGACATCGACGCCGTCACTCTGAGCAGCTTCGAAGTAGGGATCCTCGTGCTCGGCGAAAAGAATCTCTACTGTCTCAAGGACAATTGCGTCTCGCTCAAGTATGCGAAAAGGCTCGAGTACAAGGCCCTCTGCTTTCAGGCTTACGTGATAGGTATGATGGGATGAAAAATTCACAGAGAAAGAAGTGACGTCGTCTCGTTTCTTTTTATCGCTCGGTCTTTTTTCGCTATCTTCCCTTTCTCTCGCGCAACCAGAAGAAATAAAAGTGAGGCAGATAATCTCGCTCGTAGACGATCGTCGGCGCGCGATGCGACACGCCTAATTACTTTTAACTGGTAGGAAATAAGTGTGCTAATTGAGCGGCGATGCTTATAGAACCGGATGGCAAGCTGATGGTGCTCGTAATCGCTGACACGAACACCCTGATGATTTACGAGGGTACGACTCTCAAGTGGTCGGCTCAGCTGCCTCTCGCTCCGGTCGCCGTAACTCGAGCACATTTTCAGGTAACCGATTGCATAATCCTGCAGCGTGTATTCGGCGCGTTCCACGGTGTCACTTTGCGGAAAGTCGCCGCGTCGTTGAGAGAGAGAGAGAACTAAGATTAAACTTTCACGTGTCATACACGTGCTTCTTTTCCGACAAATCCATTCCACTGATATAAGCGCGTGTCTCCATTATCGAACTTCTTGCGACGGACGTGAAACAAACGTACCTCTTAGGAAATTTCAACCATGGACCCAAGTAAATAGTTCATGCTGATAACCCAAGACAAATCGCGCGGTTTCTAATTTACTCTACAATTTCATTCTTGACGAGAGCATCCGGGATCTATGGGGCGGCGATCTGACGATAGTTGAGACGTATCTATCGGGGAAGTCATTAATCTTTACCGAACATTGACGATGGAGAAAGACGGTGGAAAAAAAAAGGAAAAAAATATAAAAGAATTTCTTTAAAGAAGAGAGAAAGGAGGAGGAGAAGGAAGAGAAAAGACCTCGACGGAGTCTATCTATATTTACGATAGTCTGCAATCAGAGCCGATGACATTTGACAAAGAAACGAGTGGGGCCCCCGCCATATCGGTGTTCCTCTTCCGTGTTGGCTCTATCGACACCACCAGCTGCTGCTGCTCCTCCGACAAGCGTCAGGCTCGGATCTATCGCGTATCCTTACGAGCAGAAGCTAACAACCGTCCCGGATAATAGCTGCCAAATTTCGGTTTTCGATTGATCGCATGGTATGGATGCAATGTAACAAACACGATATCGACGACTAAAATGTACAGCTCGATAAAACTCCTTTCGTCGTAAAAGACAAGAAAGATATCGTCTTTAGTAGGATGCATGCAATGTGAGATAATAATCGGATGGCTCATGAGAGGGGGAGGTGGTTACTTCACGGACCGTACGGTCGTTTGGGTATATTGAAAACCGCGAGAGAGGGGAGAAAAAAGGAGAAAAAGAGGAGAAAGGGGAAAGACGAGAGGAACACACGCGACGATGACGATCGTTCTGAGGAGTGTTCAAGGCTCGAGCATCGCCAATGAAAGGCGTACGACCTACCGGGAAAGGAAAAAACCGCAAGAGTGCAGGGAAGGACGAGGAGCTGGCAATTATCACCCTGGTTTTATCTTATCGTCCTGCCGCAGCGCGCGGCCAGCAAGGTTGCCATTGTTGTCTTTCCGGAGGACACAAACTGCTGGCTAATTAGCTTAATACCGAGAACTCCGCTCCGTTTAATCAGCGAGCTATCGCTGCGACGGCGCAAAACTTGTTATTCCCTGTAATATACATGCCACGCAAGGGGAGGAAGCTTAGAAAAACCGTCTAAATCGGGCCGGACGCTAAATTATAAAAATAGCGCAACTAGCTCGATTATTTTTTATCTTATCCCCCGAGCGGGAAGATTTGTGAGAAACGGCGCTTTCCGATCCGGCGAACGAGCACGAATCGAAGACGCATTCGTGGAAATGGACGCGGAAAATTTTCAGCCGCGCATTGAAAAAAACAAACGTTCCTTTTTTGGTTGTAAAAAACGGTCGATGCATGTTGTTGACATATAGCTGCGTTTTGTTCCATATCTTTCTCTCCTGTCGTATTTGGAAAAATTAGGCTGTCTTTACAAGTATGTCGTTAATTCACCTCCTCTTGCATATCTACCGGTATGTGATAACTATGATATACACGCCATGTTTCGGGTTTCATGTGATTTTCTTTATCTACGGTTTTCCCAACTAAGTTGATTTTTTCTTTTAGGAGACGCAAACTGTATCTAGCGTTTATTTATCATACTTGTGCTTTTTCAGCACTTATACGGCATACTCGTCGTTCTCTCCGAGGAAGGCCAGCTGGAGGCTTGCTACTTGGGTTCCGAGCCGTCTTTATTTATCGCGCCTCCTCTTCATCGACGCGGTTACGATTACGTAGCCGCCGAAGATGAGCTCATGGAGCTCCGCAAGTTGGCGAAGAGAAATAAGGCTTCCGGTATGAGTAAATAAACCACGAATTAATACGCACCGCTCGTATCAGTCATTAGTGTGACACACGCACGCACACGATCTATAATTAGATCTTCCTACCGAGGAAAACCGCTGCACATCTAATTTCATTAATTAAATTATACATTAAAATCTCTGCTGCAACATTAATTATCGAAATTACACAAGGCAATCAGCTGAGCGACGTCAACTTGGACGCCGAACTGATCGTGTCTGTGACGATATCGCCAGACTTGGAACCCTATCCGCGCATAAAGCAGGACGACGCTAAGGACGAGTCGGCGGATGGTCGTAACTTTATGTGCAGGATCACCATAGAATTATCATCATACACGACGCTTCGCGACGTTCAAGTATGCATCGAAGTCTCGAGGCCGTTCGTCGCCGAGAAAGATTGTCACGTTATTGCCAATCTTTGTAAGCAAAAGTCGATCGTCTCCCGCATGCCGATCGGAAATCTCGTTTCTCTTCTCAAAGCGACATTCAAAGATCAAAGATAGAATGATGATCCGTCTAACGTTTTCCGGCTAACGCGTGTGTCCTCACTGCTTGAACGAAATTCGGTCGATTCGGGCGCCAATTAATCGCACTGTTGCGAAGGTAACCGTCAAACGCTGCACTCGACGATCCACGCGAACGTGGACTTGCCGGCGATGTCGTCGGACGTGAGAATCACGGCGAGCTACGAGACGGATCGTGGGAGCCTGCGCGTACTTCAGAAGACGGCCCAACTGCCCCTGAAGATGATGCTGAGGGCCTGCCCACCCGAGAACACGTCCACCTTCACGGCAACCATCAAGTGCAGCGAGCCCCTCGTGGCTTTTAGCCAGCTGTTTCCCGGTAAATCCATCGGCACCGTCGTTTATAATACCCCATCTGCCCCCTCGTGACCAGGGCTGCAACCGCGATAAAGATATCCCCTCGAATCTTTCCTCGACGAGTTTTTTTCTGTGCGGCCAGTCGCGGTAAAATCTCGATACAACCGGAGGGACCGTTTGAGTTCGGTATATAAACATTAATGGACCACGAGATATATATATATACACGCATTTATATACATTGGAATTTCAATCGGTTTAGGTGTGAAATAAAAAACTTGTTTCGTAAGATATGAGAGTCGCGCGCGAAAAGTACACCTGTGCCGACTTTAAGATTAACGCGTAGCCTGAGAAACAAGATTCGATCGTTCGCGATTGTTGTCTCGCTTCGCGATCCTGCCCTGCGAACCCACCATCGTAAAGGATTCCCTAAAAACTCTTTTTTACTCTGACCGCTTCGTATTCCGCCCGCTGTAGGAAATTACGGCTCAGGAAATTGTGGATAGAATTAGGACGTCTCGTTTGCGAACGGCGATATTAAGGAATCCAGTCTCTCTCGACTTAAACACGGCCCTCTCCCGGCCCACCTAATACGATAATCAGACACCGGGGCCTCACCCGGACCTCTCCAATCACGAAGGCCTTTTCTTTCCTTTTGTCGGCCCCTCGACTTTAAGCTTCGCACACCTGGTGGATTCGTAATTTAGAGCCGGTAAAACTCTCGTTAAGTGAATCCCTCTTTCCTCCCGCGAAAATATCAATCATAAAAATGCGCCCTTTTGAATTTTACACAGCATGTCCGCGCTTTAATCGCTATTTTTTCGGCAAATATATAACGGCGTTATTTCTGAAAAATGATTTCAAAACGCAGTAATATTTTATATATAATTTTTCGCGAAAAATTCCTCACGCACAATCATTGTCTCCTCGACAGAGCTTACAGGGGACGTACAACGGCAAAATTGGAACGTGCTCGGGCTGCAGCACGTGCAAACCGGCAGCGTGGTGACAATCGTTTCCGGTGCTACTAGCAATCGGTACCGAGTGCAATCGAACGACGGGCTCTCGATAGCCTTGGTGGTTCAGCAGCTGCTGAATAGGCTCAAAGACAAGGCCACTGGAAACTTTACGACCACCATCGCGCATAATCACGTACAGTTGGTCCAGTCGCAAATGGAGGCGCACTTTCGCAGTCGGCAGGAAGCCGACAGAATCGCGGTAATCAACAGATCAACAGACGATTAATTCCTCTCCGCCCTAACGTTTTTTTGCTTCGGGAGTACAGAACGAGATCGGGCTGCTGTCGACCCAGTTGAGAAACATCGAGAGGAAGATGCTGCGCGCCGTGAGGGAGAGGAACACCCGGTCTCTGGCCGCGACCGGCCTGCCGTTCCTCCTGGAGTCGACCTATCGCGCGATCTTCGCGCTTCTGGAGGATCTCGCGATCGCACGAGCGGTAATTGACCGACATTCGCAAACTCGATCAAATTCCATTTTTGGATCATCCGACTACTGTCTGCATTTTCTCTCCGTTACTCTAAAGCCTGATGAAAAGAGCGTGTACAGCGCTGAGAAAGCTCAGAATTTCTCTGTCTCCGGTCGCGCACAGTAATTGCCCGTTACAGTTGCCCTCGCTGGCGAGAGGTACGGCCGATACGCCACGCTTTATCGCGGGCCGATCTGGACGCGGAGATGGCAATCGCGAAACGTATCAACGCGCATGTGATCGTTACCCGATCCCCTCGTCGTCGCGCTCGAGTGGCTTATTATTTGCGAGATTTATGGCACACGTTTATGGGAAGGGAATTCGATCCGCGCGGGTAGATAATGAGGGAAAAGTTTCGCCGTTCTATCGCGCAGTCAGTCGGAATTTTCCTCTTTTCCGCACGACAATGAGTTTTCGTTGAAATATAATAGAAGCAGAATGATACCGATTCGGCGGTTCTGTTGCAGGAACGCGAACGCACCGGCCACGGCTTGCAGTGCGCGGTGAGGTTACTGCTCCTGCTGTTGCAGCTCAATGTAAACGACGATAAGTACGCGATGCTCGAAGCCGCGATCGGATTCGAGCCGCAGCTGCGCGACGAGCTCGTGAGTACCGACCGACGACGATTTCAAATTAGTTTTCCACGATCGGTCTTTTCAGGACTGGGAGGAAATCGCCGACGCCGGCGTGAGCGCCTTACTTCGGTTCACGTCGCGAAAATCCGGCCACCTGGACGCGAAACCCGCTGCGTTGAGCAAGATGACTTCCGTCAAGGAATTCGCGAAGCTGAAGAAGCGCCTGGTGCACGCGGTCGAACGTCTCGACAGCTGTCGGGAGGTAGCCGATCTAGCCGAGAACGAACAGCTGGAAGCTGCTGCCTCTTAAACCGCGTTCCCCTCACGACCGAAGTGAAAAAGACGATCGAATTTTGGAAGCAAAGTATCGATTTAGATCTCCATCTTTCTCAGCGAGATCCTCGGGATTTATCTGCGCAGATCGATCGAGCTTATTGCGTATATACGCAGGTGCAACACACGCAACGACGTTTACGTAAGTGCATCTATAGGCCGGCGATAATTTTATTCCATGGCCTGCGGCATATCGAAATAGGCGAAGTCTCGACGACGGAACGTGTAGTTTGAGTGATTCACGCTGGCGCCATGATTCCGCTTTTTCGAGGCTAATTAATGGGAAGAATGTACGGGGACGAGAGGTATGTGTTTAACTCTCGCGGGACCGATAACAGTACGCGCTTTGTTCGATAATTTTCCAGCGAGAGCGTTCGGTCGTAATGTATGCAAAGTGCAGAATGGAAAGGAACTTTTTCAGATCGCACTATACTCGCGGCGACAAAGAGACCGCACGCACATCGTTATTACAGCGATTCTCCGTGTTGACTCTCGCGCTGAGATGTAATGAGAGCGGCTCGAAATATATTTCCGGAGCAACGTTTATCTTTTGATGAAAATGTACGCTCATTAAAATACAACCCCCCCCCCCCCTTTCGTAGATTTGAGCATAAATAACCGATAATTTCCGGTCGAGCGCGATATTTCATCGGCGCGTACGTTCAACGCGAGAGGACTCCGCGTGGCTTCCCACGAAAGTCGCCCCTCGTGCGCGAGCGTGAAGAAACAAATAGTCACGATTGCCGCCGAAGTGCTCGGCAAATATTTAGACGGCAGCACTTTTCCGTTGCGGCCGCTAGCGATGTAACAGATTGAAATATTTGCGACCGCAGTTTTGCGGTTCGGATAAACGCCGCGGTAACACTGGCGGATAACCGCGAACGAGTAAACAATGTGACCGACAATGTTGCGAGCCGTGCTACTTAATTGTATTGACACAAGTTCGATGAATTGCAAATCTAGGCACGAGAAGAGAGTTACGGTGTGTTGTTGCTTTCGGAAGAAGAAAACGTTGAATTGAACTTCCAGAGAATTGTCCCCTTAAGCAACATGTACGTTAAAAATCATCGACGATCATTCGGGAAATCGGTAGTTCAAGTCGGGGATATACGTCGTAGATTTCCCAACTGCGAAGTTTCTGACTCGCGGCGTTGCAATTTTAACGATCTCCAATACAGACATCATCTTCCCGCCTACCACGGAAAATTCGTAGGAAACAACCGTACCACGTCGAGTGGTTTCGCTCGTAGCGCCAATTATCTTGCGCAGCAACGCGCGAAGATAGATGAAGAGAGACCGCCGCTCGATAGAATATTTTCTAACGTCGGCCGAATCGATCGATCAATCGATCGCCCGAGGCGCGTTGAGAGCCCGGCAGAAAAAAATTGCGACAAATCGATAAACGCGCGGGATAAATCGGCGACACCTCCGGAGGTGTGGAAGGAAAATTACGGTTCGCTTTATCGCTTTTCGCCGGGGGAAATTAAGAAGAGGAGGAAAGAAGAAACGCGCGGACGGTTCTCTCGTACATCTCGCCGCCGCCATTATCACACCACCATCGAGAGGAGAGTTCACCGAGGAGGTCACGGTCTAATGCGTTATTGCTGCGGTTTTCCAGGCGACGGCATAAACAATGAAACGAGTTCCGTTGCCTATTATTTACGTCTCTAACGGGGAACGATATTCTCGCAAATCCGGAGCGCGAGGTCGCCATTTCGATCGAAATTTGTCTTTACGCGGAATATTAATCTTTCGATGCACTCAAAATATTTTCTACATATTCTTCCACTAATTCAAAGATTTCTTTCTCGTTTTCCAATATCTCGTTTAAAATCCCGTCAAGTTTCGTGAGTCGAACAAAAAACGAGGCTAGAAAATTGTCAAGTTCCTAAGAAAGGAACTCGTGACTCGGGATCTCCACTTTTACGAGAAGAGACAAACTATTTGAAAAATCAGTGAGGAAATTGGACCACCTGGTATAATTTCAAAACTTTATCCGGAGAAAATGTTATCGACCAAACAGGCCTCTTTCTTTCAACGACATACCTGCTCACTACGTCGCGGGCATACCGAGCTAATAGGAAAAGCAGTGAACTTACCTGTCCTATTATCATCCGTGGAAAAAGATAAGTAGGTGAAACTTGCCGTTTGAGTCACTTCCCCGTCAGCTTTGTGTAAACCCGACGTAAGTGGCTCGCGAGCCTCGGTCGAGACGCGGAAAAGAAGCTCGCGGCCATCAAAGAGACGGATGAACCTACGCGAGGAGAAATGTCGAAGAAGAGAATGAAGGAAAGGAGTTTAGTTTTCGTCATTTTATCAAATCATGTTCATCACTCTGTCAGAGAATCTAAATGAATTTCCGCGGTAATATTTTCCGACCTCTTTCTCTCCCGCAACTATATCGTCGTCAATGAAATTTCCTAAATCCTCGACGTTACACATCGACTCGACGCATTTTGCGAGACGAGTGGTCGCAATTTCGGAACGTCTTGTGAAAGTACAATTTTTGCCGGCGCGGCAAAAAGGGATCTCGCGACGACGTCTTCGCCTATCCTTCCAACGCCATTAAATTCCGAACGAGAGGCGCGTGCTCTTCGCCTCCGGTCGCCCCGCTGGATTACGTGGAAACTCGCCTGCGGCTTCGCGATCGACCTTCCCGGAAGAAGCTGGCGATCTCCGACAGGACGGCTTCCTGCGATCCACCGCGCGGCATGAGAACGCGCGGCTCCAAGGAGCCGCCGCGTGATTATGGATAGGATTCTTTTATGCCCCGGCATGCGTCCGCAATATGCGCCGGCCGATCCAGATGGGTGGCTTTTTAAATGCGCGCACTCGTGCAGCTATGTACGTGCCGTGTGCGTGTGTGCGCGCGCGCGTGCGGATGCACGCAGAAAAACTGGTTCCGAATGAAGATGCATATTGTATGGGGCGCATAGGCAGAATCGAATACACGCGGCCGTTCGTGTACCGTCTATATCGGAAAGTTAATCGGGCCACTGAGAAAAAAGGATCCGAGGTACTTAGAGGCCCCAGAGTTGAATCGACTTATAAGCCCTATATATATATATATATATATATATAGCTATCGAAACTTTGCGGGATAAAGGATACCTCGCGGAGCGTTAATTATTTCCTCCGCCTCACGTCGGGAGGAAATTTTACGGATTACGGAGCGAGATCGCTGGGCTTTCTTTTCTGTTTATTTTTACACACGCGTTTTCGTTTACAACTATTCCATTGTAGAACGCGCGTTAAGCAACTGTACCGTAATGATAAATTCGGTACCTTTTCGAGAATTCTTCACGCTCTAATCTCTCCAACCGATCTTCCGACATCTTCAGAGGTGAGTACCCGAGTTTCGAAAGAAGGCGTTAATCCATCGCCGTTGAAGAAAGAATAGCAAGCGACGGGGCTTTTCCAAGCGGTGATGCAAAAAGTGCCGATAAAAACAGGTCGGTAAACAGACGCAGCGTGTAACAATACTGTGTACTTGAAACGTAGATCGTTCGAGGTAAAAACACCGTTTATAAATTTATGATCGTCCCGTGCGAATAGCAGGTTAGCCTCGTGGATGATGTAACGAACGCACAGCACCAAATTATGCGCGTATATGTAATGACGACTGTGTAGCGAGACAAGGCGCGTCACAAGCGCGGGGCTAAATTAATTAGGTGTGAAATTTCCGACGACAGGAATCTCTCGTCTCAGTTTAGATCGGCACCGCCGTTACCGGAAACGGATTCAAGATTGCGCGGCCGTACAGCAAGCCGCAACGCTCTTCCTTCTCGCAATCGAGATCGTATCGTCCGACAAATGGCTGTTACGCAAACGAGAGGTCGCGCGATAAAACGTGGAGAAAGCCGACGTCATTGCCCGGCGACTGACTTTGCGGAGCAATTTCGGAGCGCCTTTGCACTATCACCGCGTGACGCGTAACTTCCTCACAATTTAATCAACCTTATTCAAAACAGCGCACTAGAAAAAAAGAAATCATCATCACAGGCAGAAATTTGCGAGAAGGTCGCGTGTATCCCTCAGTTCTCGGAAATCAATGGTTGACCTTTCGCAATGATTGACTTTTTGACTCATTACCTTCCGGAGCTTGACATTTAATTTGGAAGATATTAACGTCCGTTATTCGTGTATTTTTTGACGCTACGAGAGAGTTAAAGAGCGCATAATTCCTTCGCGAGCGAGCGTCTACTATCCGCTCTAGACTCGATGAAATTTATATATATTCGAGGTAATATTGATTTCATATGCAAGAGAATATAAATTTAGTCAAGTTTGTAGGCGAGCACTATACGGAAATAGAATATTCAGGAGAACGCGAGTTCTCGCGTGTAACTGCGGTCGCGATGATTTACGAGCGGCTGGAAATTAAGATGCTACTTTGATCAAATATCATTTCGCGTGAATAATCGTGTCGATTGTACAGGCGGGCGCAGAGCGGCGAAACATAAGAGAGACCCTCACCGGCGCACGTCAGTTACCACCGCAATAAAATTTCGACGGAAGGATGCGCCCCCCGCACACAAGCATGCTGGCATTTATGATTTAATACCGGACCACCTTGCTAAACCCGCAACCCCGGGACCACCAATAGCGATGTTTGAGGATTAAGCCACCGTGAGAGACCGAGGGGAGAAAGAGAACGGTAATCAGGGGATAACAAGACAAGGAAAGAGGGGCGGGAGTGACCGAAACACGCCGGAGCTCTCCCAAGACTCTCTCTCGTCCTTCGATAATTGATGGCTTCCGTCCAATTACCGTGGTCCTTCGCTCCTACTCTAAATACACCTATTGCCTCTATTTCGGCCGACCGATACAGATGGTCCGCGATCGAACTCGCCTCGATGGATATCTCCTACCTGTCAAACGAAATCGAAGAAGACGTCTCCCGATCGAACCTGTTTGACCGAACGTAAACGACTCGCGCTCATCAGCGAACAAAGCGGAGCTCTTTTTTTTTCACTAATATTAATTTCCGCCTCAAAATTTAAGCAAATGTGATGATACAGTTTGAATCCGTCGGTGTTTGTGATTAAAGTTCAATATGTGAAATAATTACACTCGACAATACTTCGTTCAACGGAAACTCGACGTTTTCAAATCCGTTATGAATTGAAAATATATTTCCTCGTACTTATACGCGTTTAATTTACTTATTAAAACATCCTTGAATCACTTATAACATTCAACGAGATATAACGGAAAAGAAACGAGAGAGATCGAGAAAGAAAAATTCATAGTTTCAATAAAAAATTGTTCGACTTGGAGTCATAAAGCCATAAATTTACCAGACGATCGAGCGACTGTGTAATTACGCCCAATTTGTGTTTTATAACCTCGACGCGGCGGCTTAGCCATCAGTCTAACGTCGCGATCTTTGGAGTGATGACAGGCGGCATAATCAACGGAAGCATAATGAGGAACAGAGAGAACGCGTCGATGCGCACTTTTTTTCCTCTTTCCTCCACCCGTCGTAGATAATATTCGATTAAGAATCGCGATTGGAAGCGCAGTCGACGCCGCCAATCGCGTACCGACCGCAAAATTGATTCTGAAAGGTTCGCCTACTTAATCGCCTGGATCTGCTGAATCAGCCTGAGAAAAAAACACGATCGACTTCGCTTCTTGCCACGCAGCTGGATGCAAGAAGCGAGGCGATTAATAGAAATGAATAAAAATACGCTCCTCGGATTATCTATCGATCGTGGAAACCACGATAGTCCCTTTTTGTCTTTCAGTGTGCTGCTAACATAATCGATTTGGTTATGCGAAGTTATCCACTATTACGTGCTAGCAATGTTTCGAACGCAAGTTATTGGATTATCTCATTATCCAACATAATCTTCATTCTCAATATAACGTAAGTTACATATCGAAATATGGCGAGAGAATCACGGAGAAAATCCGCGTTCGTAAATCTGCCGCCGCAATCACTATGGCCGATTCGCTCGGGCCGGACGCGAAAATTGTCAAGAACAGACGAGGGTCGGCGAGATGGAGATAGGCGAGACGCGCGCTAATGACTCGCTTCCGCGACCCTCGCAGAATTTACGAGTCTCGCGACGGCCGCGAAGTCTGTCGATAGCGTCGTAAAGATGTTTCGACAAAAAAGGGGGACACGCACGCTCTTTCTTCATCGATCGGAAGAAAGCGGCGGAGAGTCGAGTTACGCGCGGATTAACCGTTTGCGTTAAATGAACCGGGCCGCGCCTATAATGTAACCAATTAAACCGAAAATAGACGTTACCTCGGGGCGCGATGCATTATGTGTTTACGGCGGACCGCTCGCTGTGCAACATTGGAGCAAGATTCGAGCCGCTCCGCTCGGGAAAACAAATCTCGACGGTAACTTATTTGAGGAAGTCGGTCGAATATAGAGAGGGGGGGGGGGAATCTGTTAACCCGGGAATAGTCACCTGAAGTCGTTTCATACGGTCAGAAAACAAAGCGTCGCAGTGGGCGTTTTTTCCACTGTCTACCTTTCATTTAGAGACCTAACAACAAGAAGTGGCTATGACTCATTTATAGTACAAGCCTGTAAAAATTCATTGGGATACGAAAGAATCTCAGGTGATCGTTCGTGTTACAAGAGTTCGTATTGTGAACACAAGATAACTCCCGGATTAATCACCGAAGAAATCAACGATTCTTCTTTAGGACGGATCGCCAGAACTTAATTCAACATTTGCACCGCTAGTTAATTGATGGAGAAGGCTAGAAAGAGCGCGTCCGATCGTCGTTGAAGTAACTATCTCAAATACCGTAATCTTACTTATAATAGTCGAGTAGTTTCATATCTACGCAAACTATTAGAAATCCGCTCCTCTCTCTGTACGATGACCTAAGACATTCCGACGGAGAGAAAATATTAATATTTCTCTCGATTTCACTTACCTTAGTCAATTAGCCTTGGGTTGATCACTTAATGAAGTTTAATTAAATCGTACGCGTGAAACCGCGCGGAAAAATATTCTCTCTCTCCTTCTCGCGAAAGTAAAATCGGCCTCTCCTCTCCGCGGATGACGAAAGTGCGCGGAAAATTATTCGTGTCGATTAATTACACAGCAAATTCTCCGCGCTCAAGATGGAGCGATAACGCACATTTTTTTCCCGATAAAGTTGATTGAAGTGCGCCAGCGACCGAGTCATCGCCGAGGACCGTTAATGACGAGCGCCGCGTATGAAACATCGCGATCACGCGTATATTATATCTATCAATTGGAACACGCACGCACACGTAATATCGGCGACAAGTCTCAAAGAAACTAACGTTGAACGATTGTGCTCGACCGTGCATCTGCGCAACGTTATCCAGTCGTCCGTTTATTTTCTCGCGTTCAAACAAATTAGCGCTCACGGCGCTTACGGCTGCGGGACTGGAACGTTTTCCTCGCACGTGTTTCTTCGTTGAAATCGCGCGAATCGACATTTTTTTTTTCATAATGGACGGCTCGATAATAAGGTCGGAATCACGTTCCCGATAGATAAAGACTTATTGGACTAATGATTTCGCGCTAGATATCCTTCCCATTGTTTCGAACCGAGATACCGAAGGCACGAAGAGATAGATATGATGAGAATTTTTACGATGCCGCACGAAAGAGGAAAAGAAATGCCGGGTTTTGTTACAAACAGATGATCGTAATGTTACAGGTGCGGATAAAAGTAGAGAAAAAAGTCGAAGCAGAGTAAAAAGTCGCGGCGCACCACTTTTTTCAGATCCCACTGTCAAGTTTAGGGTTACGGCGCTCGAGGAATCGAAAGCGAACGATCCGCGGTGGTCGCGAGCGAGGTTTCGCCTTTTGTGGCTGCGAAAGGTGTTTGGCGCGTGCGAAATATCCCGAAACGACCTTGCCATAAGCAAGGTACGCCGGCGATACACGTATGGCGCGGCTTGGAAGATTGATATCGGATACATACAGTTGTTCCATAATAACGCGGCCCGAATTTAATCACGAATTAGTGACAATTGCATGAAAATATTTGTGTCGCAAACAAAATCTACCTACGAGACGATTTAGTTAGAAAATCAGATCATCGATAAAAAAGTTTCCGTTTTGTGTCTATCCATTTGAAAAGGCTATTATTACCGTCGTTATTACTGGTATCGTTTTAACTACGATACGCCGCGACGTTACGAACGCGTCAACAGGGATTAACGACGATTTCCTTTTAAGTGTGGCCACAACGACGCCACCGTGAATCACTTCCGGTTGCGTATCATTCCTTTTTAATAATGTAACTATTCGCGCGACAGGAGCACATTCCGCGAAATTGCGACGGAAGACGTGAAGCGCGATTACACTTTCGTGGACATATTATAATAGTTGTTAGTGGAATACGTTCTGAATCACATTTGCATGTGTATGAGGTCACGTGAAAGCGTGAAAGATAAAGTAGGCTAAAAGTTAAACTGGTTATTTCGAGAAGAAGACGGCACGAGAGACGACGGCTAAATGAAAATGAATTCGTTTTCGCATTGTAGCTCCCACCCACTGCATGCACTGAGATTGCGTAATTTTGACGTTTCTTCGAACAGATTTCTCTCGTATTCGTCGAAATTTTCGTTGTATGTTATCTTTCGTATCGCAATAATAAACCGACGAAGCTGAACGTTCCGACGAACCCGCAATCCTTTCGAAATAACCGATTCAACTATAAAATCTCAATCATCACTCACCGTTCCGATGATGATGATGATGATGACGATGCGTCGTGGCGGCTGTTGCCTGAAACGAGAGAGATGCGTTATTTTCGGAATACATTTTGTATAAAAGCCGAGATGGGATACTTCACACTGTGCAGAGGGATCAAGGTGAATCGATGAGACGTAAAGTTTAAGTAGAAATTACCGGTCCCCGCCGTACTTTCAAGGATCGAGGCCGCGGAAAGGATCCTTTTCGCGCGAATCACCGATAAACGAATCGCGTTGTAATTGTGAGAGAGGGGGAGGAAATATGGCATTTCTTCATAAATAAATTAAATTAAATGCGTTACTCCCGCGCGGCCCAATAAAAATACTTCACCGCTCGTTAAAATTAACAATGTCCGAGCGTATAAATCGCGATTAATTATCCGGGCCACACACGTGCGAGCGTTGTTCCGGCCGAGAGACACAAGGAAGAAATAAAAACGGAGAAGATCTCTCGCGCAGGTAAGAGAGAAAGAAAGGCGATTCTTTCGAATGTGGCACGGACACGCTCGTGAAATTCCTCTCTTGGTCGGCCGCGTGAAAGAGCCGGAGAACACGCGCGGAATTCAAGCGACCTTGCGCCCGTTACGCGAAAAGAAAGCAAAAGCAAACAACACGCGCTTTTCGGCGATGCACACATTCGTGTGTAGGCATTTCAGAATTGCACCGAGTTCGAGAATAAGAAGGAATTCGACCGACGAATTAGCGTGTTAAGGTACGCCGGCGGCCTCGCTTTTCGCGTCTATTTCCGAACGCTCTCTGAACAGCACAATTATTATGTAATAACGGAGCGATTATAAAGCGCGAGAGGTAATGGTCGTGTTTAATAGCCGCGACCAGGTGGAGAGAGCCGGTCTCTCTTCTTCTCGGTTTCTTACTGCGAGAGCAAGGGCGCACTTCCACGAAGAGAGCTAACGAGCCGGTCAGGTAGATACTCGTCTCTAACAGCCGCTCGTAGTAACTCGCCGGCAGAGACAGAGCGGAGACGGTGGATGCCGATAAACATCTTCGATATGTACAATAACCGAGACACCAGCTCTTTCCGTGTTACTCAAATTTCCACGTGGATCGGCGAGTTTGACGTGAAAATATACCACTTTGCGAAATATCCTAAAGAAAAATAGCGAATTTTATACACTCGCGATTATCTTATTTTGCCAAGTTTTTTTCTTTCTTTCACCCGGGTTAATCTGACGGAATATCGACCAAGGTTCGTTATTTTCGAGGTAATCGTGCCCACCGCTGGAAGAACTCATCGATCATCGGCCGAATGCGCGTCGGAACGATGAGCTCTCGAAAGGTTCAAACGTCGCCGCAGCGAGGACCCACTTAACCTTGCAGACGGTCCACTGCAGCGCGATAGTTAAACAATCCATCCACATACCTCCTCACTCGAGAAAAATTTTACCGAAGAATCTACAATACAGCTGGTTCGATGATACCGTTGGATTCAGAAGAGATAACGGAAAATTTCGAGAATGCGTGTCTCTAACAGCGTTAGAGTCGTTCCAACTCGCGTCCACGAAAGTGGTCCAACAGTCGATAGCGGTTTTATCAGTAATTGTCGACACTAATTGCAGCCAGGCCGACTTTTGCTCTCCTCCTGTTCTATCAGCCCCGTTGAGTGTTAAGAAACAAGATTAGTCGGGATCAATGAGATCGGTCATATCCGATAAGGAGGCTCAGGAATGCGGATTTTACCGTCATTTTTTCGCCTGTATCTAAGATGGATATCCCCCCTTTCGTACGCAAAGATCCCTCGAATCTCTCTTTCTCTCTATCGTTGGATTTTCTTCTTTTTCATTCGTGTATCTCGCAAAGTACATCAGAAGGTGCTTAATAGGAAAATACTTCCACGACGTAGAAATGTCTCTAATTAACGACTAATTTATGAGAAATCGAAGCGGAGAGAGAGAGAGATATGAAGCATCAAGGGAACAAGTTCGCTCGATGACGCGGCGTGAAGAGCCGAAAGCGTAGAAAGCCGAGTCACCGGCTTTTACCTAATCACGACGGGGTGAGTCCAGGAGGCAACCCGAGAGGAGCGATCGAGATGGAGAACTATCTCTCTCCACCGGTGTTCTCCTCGTGAAAGCGGGCATTCCGAACGGTTCGGGGAACGAAGGAGCACTCTCGAGGAGGCCTCCTTCCCGCGATGCGTCGGTGGTGCCCACGCTCACACGAGACTCCTCTTCATCTTTCTCTCCGCTCACGCGCGGGTGCTGCTTCCCCTTTTGTCTCTCGCTCTCTTCGGAGCTGTGCGCCCCGAAGAGAGTTTACGAGCGCCTTCGGAAGATAACTCACTAACAATTCCCGTTGTCTCTCGCGTGAAAGCCACCACATGGCGATTGCATTCCGTCGATACGTCAGTCTAAACTCGGCGCGATGCATCCTATAAGTCTGTCTTGTTCGGTCATCGCGGTTTGTTTGCGCTTCAATATCAGAGAGGACATAATGAAGAAAACGCAACGTGGTGTTACTACGCGTTCGAATGTAACAACGGAAATTCTTTCCGAGGGAGACACATCAAGAGGTGTAAAGTCACTTCTCTCTCGAGGATATTCCGTGGAAGCACGATCTCTTCCGCGGAACACCGTTCGAAAACAAATACGATCTAACAAATCTAGCCTCTCCTTGGACGCGCTTCGTCTCTCGCGCGCGCGACGATACCGCCGACGAAGCGAGGAGGGACGTCCTCTCCTCCTCCTCTTAACCCGCGACCACTGCCAACCACCACCACCAGCGAATTGTCCTCCCGCCTCCCCTCCTCACGATCGCGCGCGATCTTCGCGAGTGCACGGTGGTGGCAACGGAACTTCAGTGCAGCTGCGGCGAGCAGCTGACGCGGAGTCATTCGTGCCGCGACGACACACGAACGTGTACCGTCTGCGAGCGGGACGGCCGAGATTCGCCGCGCGCGTCTTCGACGCAAATGAGCTCGCGTCGCGAGTGCGTGCGAGCGAGGAAAGCGCATTTGCTCCGCCGGCCGATCGCATCGCCAACCAGCGCGGTGTGTTGCGCCGTCGTTACGCGAATCCGAGGTGAGCTGCAGCAGCAGCATCGTCGTCGTCGTCGTCGTCGTCGTCGTCGCCGGTGGCTGTAATAAAGGAGCACGAACGAGACAGGTGAGTACGATCCTCCAGGAAAAGTCCGCTAGGATAATCCCGTACAAACACGTGGCCAAGGTGGTTGGCCACAACAATAATACAAACAGTTGAAGTACGGGATGGAATTCACAGAGAGAGAGAGAGTATGTGAAGAACCTGCGACAAAATCATACGCGATATTTATTCCGATTAACTATATATTCCGAATCAACTGTTGACCGAGGGATTAAAGAGTCGACGTAAATCAGCCCCGCGTAACGTTCGAGGCATCCTACTTTTTCTCTCTCGTTCAGCGCGACACATCGGAAAAGTATCGAGAGGAGGATAGAAAGAGAAGGATCCGCGGATTACAACGCGTGATGGATGGATGGAGCGAGCGGATTTTTAGCACATGATATCACCGCGAGGATACGGAGACACCTCTCGGCAGTGAGACACGTGCGCAGGCGACACGTGATTCCCGTTCGGTGACAGTGATTCGGAACAAACTTTCGTTTCTCACTAGGCGTGCCTATAAATATTTTAACGTTTCTCGCGGCATCGATCGAACGTGCGGCGGCACGATAGTGACTTTGTACTCGTGCCGAATTTTCGAACGCGTGAGTCCAAGTATCGATCTACGCATATCGATGAGACTCCACTTCTTCCAAACGGTGGAAAATAACGTGCGCGCGGAGAATGGAGAAATTCGCGCGACTTGTCGGCATCAGCTGTTTCGTCAGATTAGTAACGGCGCGCCACGCGCTCGATCGGCCGATCGCGCGTGACCGCGGCAGGCAGCACTTTCAAAAATGATCGTCACCGAAGCTGGTGGTGGCGATATCGCGTGGGTGCGACGAGAAAAGGTGAGAACACGCAAGCTCGCGATCGATTTTTCGGCCGGATATCGTCGTCTTAGAGAAACGAGCGGATAACCTTCGCACAAGAGTAGGAAGAAAGTCCAATCGAATGCAATTAACCGCTCGAGTCGCGCGCTAGAGATTACTGGTTTATTCGATCAATACGCACGGCCGATCAAGCACCGCTCGATTAATCAAGGGAAATCGATAACAATTTCGACGCGAGTCCTAAGAAATAGCGGTGAATAGCCTATATCGTGGCGAGTATTGCAGAGAGAGATTCGCTTGGTGTCCCCATCTGCTCGTTCTATTCCTTCTTGCGCTCTTCGGAGAGTTGAGAACGATTCAATTGAAATGCCGAGCAGATATCGGCTCCATCCCTATAGCCGCGACACGCACACACTCGCAGCAGCACGCACCTGTTACGTTGTGTTGTCGTTCGACCGCGGCGTGGCTGCACGCGACAGCTCGTGCCACTTACTTCCAGTTACCTCTCGGCAGTGTGAGCCGTCGGCCGCGCGTCGGAAACTCGAAGTCATGATCCAAACGTAAGATCGAGATCGTACGCCCACGATTCATTCTCGAAATAGATAGGAGGAGTCGCGCGTTAAGAGACGATGTCATTTCGCGAATGACGGAGAGAAGCGTTCTCTTTTTCTCTCGGACGCTGCTTTCGTTTCGGGGTATTGATCTTATCGCCGGTTCCGGGAGTGGGTTCTCGAAGGTAGAAAGAACGAAGAAGAGAAAATTGTGCGTCGCAAAACCTGAGGAGCGTTTTAGGAGCACAAACGAGGTAGAACGACGACTGATCGCTTAAAGTGCCGTGGAAAAGTAAACATTTCGCGTGAGCATGTGATGAAAGGGCGAGTTACATATATCTCCCGGCTTGACCTTTCTAACGGCGAGTGAACCCGGCCGATGAGATTATTTCTCGTAACTTTACTATATAAAGAAAAGAAGAGAAGAAAATTGACCGTAATATTCCAGCGCGTACACGCAAGAAATGAGACATCTCCGATTTTTTCTAATTCCACGGCATTTTTACTTTTTTCTGTATTGCGTTTATCTTGGCGATTTGTTCTCTCGCTTAAAGAAAGATTAAGGGCTTTGTTCATGAACATTGTTTATATTCTACGTATATATATTTACTCCGTTGAGAGAAAAACCGAAACGTATGGACGTTAAATTGTCGATACAAATGTTTTCGTAATTTCGTCACATATAATTACCGTGGTTGGCTCCGTTCGTGGCCTTATACCGATAATTCAAATTCCACGCAGTTCACGCGATCTCGTAACAATGAAAACAAAGGTGGCGCGAGCCGAGTGGCCGCCGCGCAAGTAAGAAGAAAACGGCGACGAAAATTCCTACGGAGATTATACCGGATTTAATGGCCGGGTAACACAGCGCGAGGCACTGTTCGAGGAGGAAAGAGATCGCGATCTCCCGAGGACGATCTCCGCGAGAGTCTTCTTCCTCCGGAGGCCTCGAAGCGGCGCGAGAACGAGCGAGATGCGAGGTCGAAGCCTTCCCTCTCCGCTGTCCTCTTCCCGCTCGATACGGAGAAACCTCTATCTCTCTTTCTCCTGCCTCTCTCTGCACGCATGTCCTTCCACACAGAGTTCGTCTCTTCCCGCTTTTGTATCGGGACCTCCGCGGAATTTTCGAAAAACAAACGGACGAACAAAGATCGAGACAGACGTGTGACGAGATGGTATCGGCGAAATTGGTCCCGCAAAGATCAACGTAAACACGTAGTGATGTTTGACACTATAGAAAGTCTTGTTACTTCGCTGCGAAGTAATCGTATCGCGATGCCTATCGTCTCACTTTGCCTGATTTGTCACGTCGTAAATCGCGCATACATCAGCGACGTCGCCGACGGGCAACCGGATGCGCTTAAGGGCCAAGCCGCGGCAAGTACGAGAAATTACGATCTTGACGTTCGTAAATCCCGACGCTGACGTAAAAAGGAAGCGGATCGTTGAACCTCCATTACACCGTCACGTCCTTCTCTATGTAATTGGCTGTCCCTTTTTTTTTGGCGCACCTTGACGAAAAAAATTTCGCGAATTATCATATCGAGAAACACGCATGGAACAACTAAAATTGAAACGAAAGCTCAATTAATTGCGTGTTTCTGCAAATGAATTAATGGGAACAGTGCACACGATGGATCGTTAATGAAGGATAGTTTCGTAAACGCGAGATATCTAAATCGTCTGAAAGCGGTGACTGAAACGAGAGGTAATTTCTTTCGAGACGTGACGCAAGACGGTGGATCAGTAATTCGAAACGCGGTACGCGCCTCGTATCTGCCGTTGATATTTCCCGATCGGTTAAGAGACTCACGACAGCCCGCATATATATTGGACATTTGCATTTTAATCTAGACTTCAATTAAGCAGTAGAGTGTCCTATATCTTAAGGCGAAACGTCGTCGCTATTGTTGCACGGGTGAAATTTCGGTACGGCTTATCTTTTATTCCCCGTCTGCGCGCAACATCCAATTCGGTCCTCGTGGTCTAAGACGATCAGTCAACTGACATCCCGCTGATACCGTTCACAGGAACGAGACAATTGGACCGAATTAATTGTGCTCGATAAGCGTATTGCCGCGCTCGCTAATGAAGTTTCGTTAATCTCTCGTACGATTGATATTCCCGCCACAATTTCGGTCCTTTGATGATAAATCCATCGGGAAACATCATTGCGCTCGTTCGAGCGACAACATTGCTAGAATCTATCTTTAGAGGCGCGCTTTCTCAGCTTGATTGGATCCGTATAACGCCTCATCTTCGTTGTCGTCCATAGTCTCGTTTTGCCGCGTTGAATGGGCAACGCGGATAATAATCGGGTGCTGCTTCGAAAATTAAGTCCCGCCTTCTGCGACGAAGTGGATTACGCGTCGCGAGATTGAATTTCGCAAGAATTAATGACGTCTAAAAGTAAATTGAACTTCCCCGCTGCGCAACGCCGCGTCGTGTCGTTGAGAGTTTAGCTGTTTCACCTTGCGCGATCAATTTTTAACACGAACAAATCCTGTCGCGTCGTGTACATTTTAATTGCAGCTTCTCGAACAATGATGCGAGCGATTTTTTTTAATTGCGATCGAAGGAGCTCGAGAAAAGCTTAGCCGGAGACTAAGAAATGAAGCGTCCTTTCTCTCAAATGAATTCAATAATTTCGCGTTTGACCTGAAATTAAATTAGCCGAGTTACGCGTGATGATCACGAGTGTATCGTATATACGAGAAATTGAAAGACAGAAATTAAAATATATCCCAATTAATAAAGCGCGGCAATAAATGTTATCCCGATTATTTTTTTACGAGTCTTTCGGCGAGCGCAGTATCTGCTTTCGTAATTGCCATCGTAAAAGAATTTAATTTAAATAAATGACCGAAGGTGCAACCTAAAGATGCTCGTTGGAAGTCGTAATTCGGCGAGGGCCGCACGGCGCGCGAGAGTATTTACTTTCATTGCCCCGATAAAATCGCCTCAATCAAAATCCATTAAAGTAATCGTCTTAATATACATTTGCTTTCCCCCTTGATCGTTTTATTGTATACATCCAGACGACGAAGTGAGAGAGAAGGAGGGCGGGAGAAGCAGAAAAAAGACGGACGTAAGGTCGAAACTCCTCTCCGGGACTCACCGCCAGATGCATTCTTATATGAAACGATCGAAAGTATTATCCTCCGCTTTAAATCAGAGATAAGCGGGACCCGTCTCGTCCATTAGGATGCATAAGATACTATTTGACCGTGCGTGGAAGACCGCGATAACGGATTGCACGCCGGCCTAAATACATGAATACGTGAAAACTCAATCGGGGAGAGGAAGCGCGCGAACGATTACATCTCGGAATATCTGATTTCAATAGATTGCCGATAGATTTTGAAACCCATCAATTTTCCTCCACTTAATCGAGATATCAATCATTCGAAGATTAACCTAATCTCCTCTCTTAATCCAACTTGAACCACAGTCTGAACTTCCGAAATGTGACTAAGATAAGAGGAAAGTCAACCGTTTGTTTAAGCATAAACTACATTTAATATTATTTACAATATAAAAAAAAAACATAATTTCGGACATAAATCGAATTTTTTGCAATTTTTTCCGGAGAAATGTCGATGACTCGAAAATTCTCGGATTTTTCGAGACTGAATTCTTTCACAGATATTCATAGCAGTCGCGAGTAAGATGGATTTAAATTGCATCAACCGCTCTCGGCAGACGATAGTCATCGTCTAAAATTAGTCGCAGCCTTATCAGGCATGCCTAAAAATTTACGACGGGGCGATAAGTTATGAATAAGTAAGTCATTTACACGAATAAATTGGAATCGCGCATAAGTATGTGATTCGTCGAGGGATTAAAGGCAAAATTTCGCAAACCCCGTTGTACCTACACAAATTCCACGTTCACCGTTCGCATTTCTAACATTTTTCCGCCATGTGTAACGCACCGTCACCGTGCTTTATATGACGAGTTTTATTTCCACTATCCGGTGCCTCCTCGGCAGCGCCGTGATTCGCCCCCGGATCAGGAATCCTTGCAAATGAGACGCTGGGCAGGAGAGAGAAAGAGAGAGAAATGGATTTCTCACTGACATATGTGACGCGAGCAACCTTTTCTCCAATTTGTTGAAAACACTACGGAATTTTAAACGGGAATTTATATAAATAGACACCAATTTAAGGATTCATCGTTTAGAGAAATATATTATGCGAAAATCTTTAAAAATTGCTTTCGAAACAGTACGATTTTTCACGGTTAATAGTATCGTTGTTAGTGCGAAAGAAAAAAACAAACAAACGATAAATAATCGTACAATGGAGTCACG
This sequence comes from Dinoponera quadriceps, assembly GCF_001313825.1. Taxonomy (NCBI): domain Eukaryota; kingdom Metazoa; phylum Arthropoda; class Insecta; order Hymenoptera; family Formicidae; genus Dinoponera; species Dinoponera quadriceps. Next base: position 206,941 of record NW_014554226.1, read on the forward strand.
GAAGGACGATTAAAAAAGATTAATAGTTGCGAATCTTTCGGCATTGGGAAATCATCGTGTGGTCCCGATTGCTCCACTTGACGATCGATGCTCTTCGAGTGAAGACGACGACGGTCGAGGGCGGTCGGTGTCACGAACCGAAACGTCACGCGAAAACGATCATTCGGGAGCGACCCGCGACCAAGCGTGAGAAAGTCTAAGCGCCATTGTTACGCGATTATATAGCGCGCGCGCGCTCGGAGCGCGAGGAGTCAAGGAAAAATTCCGACGAGCGAGCGAACGAACGAGCACGCTGCGCGATTATGCGATTGCGAAAACCACGTCGGCCGCGCGAGTTTCTCGACGACGCTTCGTTCGCGGCGAGGGCATGGCAGGTGGCAACGTGAGAATCCCGGGTATTAATGCGGAGGAGGAGCAGATCGGAATTATCGCGCGCCTTTTGTATCGTCGCCTGACGGAGTTCTTTTTTCATAGCGTATTATACGTTCGCCGCGACGCACCTCCGATGTGTCGATTGAATTCAAAATTGATTCGCCAGACTGAATATTCGAGCTTGTTATCTTATTGTAGGAATTCGCAATTTAATAATTCCACTGACCCCTGATCAAAGCGCGATAGCCGCGAGATATTTTTCCTCTCAGACGCGAGGGTCGGCAAAATTGAATGCGTCGGGATCATACCGGTTTTGGAATTCCTGCCTACGCTCGGGCGAAATTTTATTATAATATCATGATGTCATATTGTTACGTGGACAATGCGAGTGGAAAAAAAGCTGATTTAATTCGAGCGTCCGTGACGAGGTGTAAACATTCCTTCGGCTCGAAATACACGAAAACACGGCTTGACGACACACGTCCGAGGAAGTCGAAATTGTAGATACGCGATCCTAAATCAAGCCGTTATTATATATGCCCATAGGCGGTGAGGATAGCACCGCGCGTTCTTCGCAAAAAGTGACATCGACGAGCGGCATAAAACCGTCGTCCCGGGCACTCGAACGGCTCAAACATTGAAATTTCAATATTGGCTCGCCGAGAGCGGTTCGGAACGTTTCTGTGTGCATAAATTATTACGCCCGGAGCGCGCGAAAGGACGTCTTCGAAAAAGGCCGTCTTAATGACTCTCGACCGTCCACAGGCGGACGCGGACTTTGAAAAATAGTCAGAAATCCCCCCGAACGAGATTATTCCATCGGCACGGCTCTCTCTCTCCGTCGAGAGCGCTTCAAGTTTCATTAGTTTCCACGCGAATCCACGCCCATGTTCGACTTCGAGGAAAAGAGAAAAACAAGGAAAGAATCTGCAAAGGAAAAGATTGCGATCTTTGGCGAATGGTTGTAGCGAGCGACGCTCGATATCGATCAATCGTCAATTATCCGCACGTAAACACGGCGGTCGCGTAACAATATCGGTAATTATGGCAAGCGCGTAAACGCCGCCGCGACGGCGGCCACCGTCGGAAAATTCGAAACATGTGTCTTATCGGCTGGGCGGAACGCCCATATTCCGTCCGAGAGATCGTAAACGCCGCCGATAAAGATCGACTGCGTACTTAATGTTGCATTACATTAGCCTACAACAAACGATTGCTAAATGAGCGATTACCGCTGCCGCTCCGACCGATAATTACCGTTGAACAAGCGGTTATTACTGCGCCAGCGATAATTCATTATTACTGGTTCGCGTACTACGTGACTTACATCCCCCGCCTCTTTCTTCGCCGTGGAAAAACGTGCCGATATTATTGTTAAACAAGAAGCAATTACCAAGCGCTAAACGTCGGCTTAATTAATTTAATGTGATCGGAACAGAATAGACGATGAAAGTCGGATCGATCCCTCTTGTCTTGATACTTTCATTAAAAAAAAAAAATAACCCCTTTCGATATATACTAGCATTAACCGCAGGCAGACGTTAATCGCGTTAATAAAATGTGCAAACGATCGTTCGCTCTCCACGGAACTTGGTTTTTCGTTTCCTCCCATTTTCACCTACCTCGTGAAAACGAGCTTTTGCCCTTCTTCGAAGAGCCCATACGCAACAAGTGGCGGATCGAGACCATGACGAAAAAGAGGCGAGCCGGAAAAATGAACGATTCGTTCCGCGATTTTTTCGCTACGTCGAATGTCCGACGGACTTTCACGGTGATTCGCTGGAAAAACAACTTGATCGCTTGAGTACGCCCCAGGATTCTCGCTTCAAGCAGTTGCAACTGCACGACACGCGTCACGTACAACTGGCTGGTGAGAGGAACTCGAAATTTTATGAAATAGTTTTTGCAAAAGAATTCTAGGTGATATCGCGACGAAAAAGACGAATTGATTGAGGAAAGAAGAACGTCGACGCGACGCAGATAACTCCGGCGGAATCTCAAACGTTTTATCGAGATGAATGGAATAGTAAATTGTTCGCATCTGCAATATGTAGAGTTTCACTCATCGACGACTCGCGTGATCAAGTTGCGCCTTCGAGCGTAATATCGTGATGAAGAAAAGCGCGCGAAACGAATGATTTGTCGGGACCGAGCAGAGCCTTCTGAATCTTACGCGTTGCAAATTCACGCTCTGTTTTTCGTCTCTTTCGGTATGTACGAGCGCGCTTAAATTAAGAGTTGTAATTCGTTCGGACGGGCGTTTTTCTCGGAACAACGGGAGAAAAATTACAACTTTCCCGCGAAGGAATGCCCGAAAATATATCGCACGGCGGGTTGAATCTCGCGAGAAGAGAGATACAAGCCGCACGTTGTGCGGTAAAAGAGCGCACGCTGACCCCGCGATTGGAATCTCGCGTCTGGTTGCGTCTTACGCGCGCCAATTCGCTCGGTCCGCGAATAGGAAGAACTTGGAGGGAATGCGTCGAAAAATGCATAACTCGGATCGCGTGAGAGTCACAAGTTTCCGCGTGGAGTTGTTGGTAACTTTAACGACGGATACCTTGACAAGAATTTTCCGAGATTGTGTACAACGGAACGCGACGTATCCCTTCTCCTGACTGATGATCAGTGTCGCCGAAATAATGAAGTACAAGGAGAATCGTTGGAAGGGCCGACCTGAAAAAGGCGAACCGCCGTAACACGGTCGACGTTGAGAGTCACGACGTGAATAATGTCCGCGTCAGTCTCTATTTTCAATCCCGTAACTTCGCGAGCTCATCCGAACGCGGAGAAAAAGCCGCGCGATGTAATCGTTCGCGCGAGAGATGCTACTCCGCTCGCGCTGCACAATTGAAGTGGCTCAAGGCGGAAAATTGGAGACATTGAATGTGTTCTCCCTTGGTTCGTGGTAGGAGATTGCACACGGACGTAAGAAGGACGTATGTGCTCGACGAACTCTCAAAACGCGGGAGAAGATTTGGCGGCGCACGTGCTGAAAAATTCGCTCAAACTGGAGGAACTTGCGTAAAAACGGATGTAAAATCGAAAGTTTCGTTTCTCTCCTTCATTTTACGGAGAATGTCAACACATAAATGGACCGCAAGACGGGAACGTATCAATTTCCGTCTCTCTTTCTCCATTCCTTCTTTTTCTCACTGCTCTTTCCCTTCCATTCATTTTTTTTCTCCTCGCCCTTCGCGCCACGTTAAGAGTTACGAACAATTTCGCGACCGCGGTGAGTCGTAACCGAATCGTAACTTTCTCGACAAAGTCTGAGGCACGCACGTAGGAAAATATACAGCCGTAGTAAAAATATACCAAAGTTCGCGCCGAAAAAAAATACAGTCTCGCGGTCTTCTCCGCCTGATCGCGAGTAACGCAAAAGCGTTATGAAGAATCTTGAAAATGAAAATCGTCAATTAACCGGCCGGCCGAAATACTTTTCTCGATAAAGAAGGACGTTTGTCAAGCGGAATCATAACATCATCCACGACATCCATTTAACTCGGTGAGGCGCAGGTGTTTCCACCGCGATACACTTCTCGTAAAAGCGGCCTGCCGTCGTCCTCCCTCCCCTTGCACGTGCACCGGACTCGCTCGCTCGCTGCGATTTTTCTTTCCTTTCTTTCTTTTTTCATTACACGCGCGCGCTCACTTGCGCAAATGAGCGCATCGGTCGGCGAGAGAAGCATGAGAGGAGGACGCATAAACACGGCTCAGGAGAGGAAAAAGAGCGATCCTCTTCCGAGCGTTGCGCAGTAAAGAGCGCAACTAACGTTCCGCGCGCGATATTAGGCGGCTCTTATATACCTTGCGTTTCGCGTGCGTTCTAAATTTAGCGCACGCGTGTACAGTAACGAAAATATATCGAATTCGTACGCTCAGACTGCGATTAGCGCTCTATCGGCCGGGGAAAAAGGAGATATCGCGTATCGATAAGTGTAATTATTGTGGGTACCCAACACTTGAAAAGCGAAATATGCAAATCGCCGCGACCAATCGAGTCTCGCGTTGCGTCAGCAAAACATCCGGCTTTCGATTACTCCGCGACGTTAATTATCTGGGAAAATTGATTGTGCTCGTGAAACCGAGAGAGACAAATTGGACTGTACGTTTCGTATCGTCACACATAATCTGCAATGTACGCGCTAATCCGAACGATTTTCCGCGTGCGTTTCGGATCGGCGAATTTTCGAAGATGTTCGTAGAGACACCCGGGCGGACGAGCCGAGCTAATCAAGCCGCTCCGCTTAATTTCTTCGGAGTTGGCGCACCGGGCCGCCTCGTAAATCAAACCTTGACATTTTGTCTACTCACGCGCAAGCTCGGCCGACCAATAACGGGGCGCATACCTGACGGATGGATAATTTAGTCACAGACGTGTATCGGTGCGGAAAGCGAGACCGCTTCGAAGAGCATGTATCGATACCTCTGCTCGTTTCAGCGATACCGCGACGAATATTACTGCAAGTATCAAGCGAAACGTTGTTAGATTATCGCGGAAATTAATCGGAACTGAGAGAATCGTGAAAAATAACGCGTTAGTGTATCTATGTAAAAAAAAAACATACATCGCATCGTCGTAATTTTGAATCGACTATCGTAAGAGGATCGGAACGGGGAGAGAGAGAGAGAGGACTGTGCGCGATCCATCGTCTAGCCTCTTCGGATTCCTACGGTGCTCTCACGATCTAATTTACCGCGGTATGGTGCAACGAGCTTCCCTTTGGGGCGCCGCCTGTCGAGATTCGATCGGAACGCTTAGTCGGCGAATTAGCGATGCGCTCGGAAAAAACGTATTCGAAGCAGCTGGAGTCGCGTCATGACGGATCCTAATTAAAGTCCGGAGTAAAACGAGAACGATCGCCGGGAGGTGATGGCGGTGAAGGAAAGGAGGAGGAACGGTAATAACGGCACTGAGTGAAAGTGGTAATGACTATTAATAGTTAAATAGTACGCGCGAAGAGGGACGAAAACTGCCGTCCCGACCGCGAAATCTCGCCAACGTGAATTTCAGACTCTCGGGAAGCGCATCGATAGATGCGTGGAAACCCGATAAGGAATATATACACGAAGAAATTTCAGAAAGTACCCGGTTTCTCCAACTTGAAAAGCAGATGGAAAACTCACAAAGACACCTAATGTACAAAATATTTCTCTCCAAGAAGACCAATGCGAGGCTCAAACTATCGCCTTTGCTAACGTAAATCACTGAAACCCGTCGAGCGTAGAAGGAAAGCTCCGCGTTGAAACGGCGATCTCGCGCGGAAATTACACGCATCGAGAGATTCCGCGGGGAAAGACAGGAACGGATTACGGTAAAAAGTGATTCGCACGGTGATAATTTCTATTTAAATAATTACGCGCGCGCGTGAGTACAAGCGGCGGCTGTGTTTCCTTCCTTCCTGAATAAACGCTCGAAATAGTACGGACGCTCTCTGATAAATGTTGCTCAACATTGTGTCGCCGCGCTAAATACATCAATGACAAGCGGCGTGAATTGTCGACGGGCCGCTGCTACACAGCGGAAGATTCAGCCCCGCCACCTGCGTGAGTGTTTATTAATCACGCCCTCCCCGTAATAGAGCTGTGCTCCACTTACGACTACTCGCTCCGTGAATACACTTTCGTGCACGCGCACCGGCAAAATTTTCCACGCCGATGTTTTATGACGCGGATCACGACGATACGCCAAGATACTCGCCGATTGTGCGTGCGCGAGCAGTGCCTTATCCAACGTCCCGATGATCGCGACTGGTAATTTCAATCATTCTCAACGCAACGTCTTTCCCTGTTATTTTCTAGGGTGAGCCGCGTCGTTCACGATAAATTCACCTTTCTGCGTTTCCAACGAAATGTATTATACGTTGAAAAATATACAAGAAAGAAAATTGCCGGCGATTTTTACTTCGCGTTTCTGACATTTACGACCAAACTATCAAACTTCTAACGTTAACTTCTCTAACCCGAATAAACGAGCAGCGATAGCGCGAAACCTACGAGATACACAAGTTGAACGTTCATATATTTTCCATCTCATGTTGAGTTTATGCGAGTAGTATTCGCTGGTCGAATATTTACCGCCATGCTTTGAATAGTTCGGGCGGTGAAATTTACGGTTTTAATCACACGAGGTGTTAACAGTCCGATTACACCGCTAGCACCTGTGATTTGGATTAGATCGCCTGTGTGCGTGTAAACTGCCTGCACGAGGGAGAGAGAGCTCCTTCCCCTTTCGCAAACAAGCGTCGCGCGAGCGCCTCGCTTGTGCAAACAATTCGCATGATTGCAAACGAGTCGTTACGCGCACGCAAAACTCCCTTGAATCGTAGCAGCGAGCGCGAAAATTTATCGGACGATCCTCATCGCGTATCTCGGAATCCGTCGTTGCTTTTTCTCTCGACAACGTCATTGCGACGCGAGAGGACGCCAGATAAGGAATCGTGTCGATTCCGAGACGTAAAGTTCGGTTCCAACGAAACGGCGCCGCGAGAATGAGAGAGCAGAGGTGAAACGTATAATTAATATACTCATATTTCCCACACGCACCGACACTCGTCATTTATTACCGTATCGTAAAACGTCCGATTCCCGTGACTTTCGAAACTAACGACTCGAGTAACTAAAACCGTGATTAATACACTTATCTTCGCGGCTTGACGCAATCTATTCGCGTTGTTTCGTTCGCGCGGAGTCGACCAGAAGAGAGAAAATCTCTTTTTTTCTCACGCTTCTATCGATACGCCGAGTCGCGGGCGCGTGCCTTTTCTCCAACGGCACACGTGTGTGTATTAATAGATCCGTCGAGTCACTGCGGTCGGCACGGAGACATTTCGTCGTGGGTGTAACGACGCGCTCGCGTTGCACACAAAGGGTACGTGCAAACTTCGTAATCGATTAAGGACAGAGGCCCGCGGCGATCTCGACGGCGCGCTAACGCCTAGATTTCCCATTAATCAAGCGCGAACGAAGCTCGTTAAGGCTTAGCCGATTCGTTTCGAGATTATGCGCTTAAAGTGTTGAATAATGTATCGGTAAGCGGGAACAATACTCGTCGATAGATATTCCGTTATAGCGTTTCCCTTTCGTCTCTCAAACCACCGCGGCACAACGACGCAACAATTGTGCGGATTCTCAAGTGTAAACACGTGGGGCGCGTGTGGTCAAGAAAAGGTTAAGTAATCCGCGGTAGACTCGCGCAATCGCGCGGCTTGACGCGGCGGAAATTTATGCTAAGCTTGTGGAAATCGCGGAAGCGCGGCAGTCTATTATGTATCGATGCTAATGACGAGAACGCAGACACTTGCGAATCTACCGTAACTTTCCCTCTCTCTCTTGGAAACGAACAAAAAGACACGTGTGTCTTGACGTTATGGTGGACGCGGACCTCGTCTCCCCGAAATTACCCCGACTTCGCATAAATCCAAGTAAAATACGGCAAGATCGCTTGATTTGCGAATCTATTGTAACTCTATCCAGCACTTTCGAATATTTTCGTCCACCTCCTACGCATCGCGAGCCATTTATTTTCGTAGTGAATCGAATTTCGCGCGTGCGCATGTGCTGATTAAATCGATGTCAATTTGTCGATATCTTACGAGTGTCTCTCTCTCGATATTTCGCGGTTGAAAAGACGCGTAACTCGCCTTTTGCTTTTTGCAGGAAATCGTCGCGACGTGAGAGAGCCGGTGCTATTACATCTAAACATGGAGTTGACACGATTGCCTTCGATACCGTTGGCTTTGGCTTTGGCCCTGGCCTTCCTTTCGACGGCACGCCGTTGCGTCGACGCCTCGGAAAGTATAATAGGTGAGTACGCGTAGCGAGAGAGAGAGAGAGAGAGAGAGCGGTTGTGTTATTTTGATAGCTGACTAACGATCGGATGGTGCCAACATCGATCGGCCCGTATCGACGCGTTATCGAACGTTCGAACCAAGTTTCGCGCGAATAAATCATACGTAAGTGTACGAGAAAAAATTCCGTTCGAGACGATGTTATAGATTAGTAGGCCCGACACTTCTAGAGGTTAAAGGTGGCCATCATTATCTCGCGTTCGTTCGCGTCGCCACGTCTGCGAGTTAATTGATACTGCATTATTAAGGGGACATTTTTCTCTTCTCTCATTTCTGCCGACACTTGTCTAATGTTTCATACGGAAATAGAAAGATATTTTCGCGCGAACGATGCGACAGATATAGTCAGCCGCTGTGAGTCAAGCGAAAAGGTAGAACCACCGTTAGCTCGCGATAGTTGTCTCGAGTGATACTTAGGTGTCACTTACGCGACTGAAAAGGCATTTCCCGCCTTTCGATCTCGCGGACGCGCCGGCGATCAAATTCCCGATTCCAGCTGCTTTGCGGTGCGCTCGCCCGTCACGCTCCATTTACGCCTTTTAAACGCTCTATTCTTAGTCTATCTCCATTATCTACCGTTCTATTTGCGAGTCCGAGTCGAATCTTGCGCGCGAGTCATCGCGGCTCGTAGCGTTGCTAATCGCCAGGCAAATTCGTTCACGCGTCATTCTTTTCGAAAAATTGACGACGATTAAACGATGAAAGTGCAATGCCCGTGAACAGAATTTGCGATGAAAAGAAACTTTTCAATCCCCTGATAAGTTACATCATCGGCGACTTAATCCTGCGATTCGCGTGGGAAGCACCGGTCACGCGACAAAGTCCGGCCGGTAAGCTCGTCCCCTGAATGTTTGCGCGCCTAATCTTCGTCGGCAAGCTCGGAATGTCCACTTATACCGAATGCAACGAATGCGTAAATCCGTCTTTCCACGCCGGCTAACTGCATCTCGGAAATTATCCGTCGACGCGGCTCCTTCCTTCCTTCCTTCCTCCTCGACGCGCCGTTCGTGCCTTTCAGGAAATTACATTCCCCTCGGTTGGTGCACTCGAGGTTAATCAGCTACTCTCGCAGCCGCTTCGCGCGCGAGTCGAACGCTTCCGTCCGTCTTAGCGCCGTCCGATTAGCGCGACTTCGTTTTATCCGCTAATTAATCCTGCACTCGTGTATCCCGCGAGTATAAATTCTCGCGTGTAACCTCAACACACGGTGAACGAGCGAACGAGGACCTCCCATTTTCAGACTGCTCTCCGAGTTTTTAACCGTTCAACCAGCTCGAGGAGCGCGAGAAGAGAGAAAGATAGAGGGATGTACGATAAAAGGTGAGGAGATCGGCGCGAAATTGTTTCGGGTTTCTCACCGTGGAGATTACACGTGGGTGAGACGAACGAGGAGAAAGAGATGTGCGGACGAATAAATGAAAGCAAAAAGGGGAGGCGAAAATTTTGAGGCTCTAAACGGTCGCGAACGCCACGTCCTTCCTCGCACATGCATTCCTGCGCACTTTGACACCGATGCGTCGACGCTTTTCGAATAGCTTAGCGAAAGTAACGACGATTGATACCTCGAAAACAAACGAACGAGCGAGCGATCGCGCGATCTCTGCCACTCGCTTTTGCGGCGTAACTCTCGCGGGCTCTCGTGTGATGTCATCCACGGACGGTTACAATACTAACCGCTTTCACTTTGACAATCGCCGTTCGATATATTTGCGACGAGAAGAGTGACGAGCATTACTCGTCGAGTCAAACGATTAGTTCTTTTTAGCTGCTTTGTCGAACAATGAGTTAGACAAGATATCTCAGCTAAAAGGAATAGACCGTATGTTTAGCGCTCTCAAACGCGCGATATAAAAAAGCATTCTGTCCCAAAAGGAAGTACTACTCTGCGAAATGAGCGATTGATTCTCTCTTTCTCTCTCGCGATCCTCGCGAGATTTTCGCGGCGAGACGGTGATAGGACATCATGAAGCCGCCTCGAAAGTACGACGCGTTAAATCTCTGAGAGCAGTGACAGAGCGCTTTCTCAACGGGCGAAATAAAGAAACGAGATAGATAACAAGCAGAAGAAATGACAGGAGCGACATTTTATTCCATTCTGAGAGAAGGAGAGAGACTCGAAAGTATAAATAGAGTGAGAGACGCGGAAGAGGCTGCGCAGTTTTACAGAAAGGTTGCTTAAAGTGTGCAGGAATACGTGCGCGAGGGAACCGGGAGGGATGTTGGTGGTGGCTTCGTCGACCTAGCAGCGGAGCGCGACATGATTTCCGCCGGGAAACGGACGGTCTTACGACTGGCGTGTGTCCTAAGGTACGTTAACGATGACATCGCGTTTCATTTTTTATCGAATGATAATAGCCAGGAATAGGGGTAAAGGGGAGGGGTGGGAAGCGAGAGAACGAAACTCTATCTCTCTGTGCTAAAATGACGACAAATTATCAGAAAAAATGAGATACTAAGTTCCTCGCACGATCATTTTGGAGGTATCGTTGAGTACCGGGTGAAACGCGGGCGTGTGACATGAAATTCCGCTGGAACTTGATTCAAACGTGATTCAAATACAGTGAAAACGGCATAATTTGCTCGTAATTCGAGATGCGTTGATTTAGCGCTCGCGATGAATATTATCAGAAGAACAGGGATCCAGGGAATATGATTCGAAAAGTAATAGTAAATCATGCAATTCGCGCGTGAAATCTCTCTAGAGTATGAATATCTCTATCGTTGCAACGCTTATTGACGTGTTACTCTTTACAATCGAGTCCTTTTTATCACGATTGTTGCTCTAAATTTGCAGGAAGCAGAGAGACCTGTGACGTCGAGGGCGAAGACTTCACCGTCGACAAAAAAATCCCAAATACGAGGTGCTTCAACTGCATTTGTAAGGTAAAAACTGTGGAACGCTGTTAACCTTTAGAATTAAATTCCGTCAAATTTGAATTCATAGACCGCGGCGAATCTGTGTGCCGTCGAAAGTGAACCGCGTGTGGTTTAAACGACAAGCCGCAAGTGCTGCTTTCAAGCATCTGAAAGATTTATATTCCATTAGCTGGACTTAATGCCGAAGAAACTTACTCTCGCATTTGATACGAAAACAAAATATTTCTAAGGTGGTTATGTGGAAAATTTGGAGTGTAGCTTTTTAACACACTTCTTTTAAGATAATGATAAGATGGTGAAAAAGAAATTTGTCACGCATTATTATACAGACTAAACGCTATTCTTTGATAAAGACTTGAGCACCCCATGGTATCGCGTAACAATGTTTCAATTCGAGAGAACAACGCGAAGACGAGAACTGCGCGACGACAAGACCAGCTGAGCATCGCGGTGTTCTGCCAAGACGAGAAAAAAAAGAATCGCGATGGAGGAGGGGAAAGCTACGTGACCGTCTTCTAATTCGCGAGATTATGTCGTTATCGCATACGCCATGTGGTGTTAAAGGGGTTAAAGTAACTGGCCTGGTTCGGGAGGTCAAAGGGAGGAATCTCCATTTCGAACGATCGATTCGTCGCAGACAGAGATATGCGCGTCCGCTTGCATCTTATGACGCGCCGCAACCTCGATGCATCTCTCAACGTACCGAGTGATCTTAGCGCGACCGCGGCGATTTATCTGCGCGTTTGGTTCATTGACTCGTCGACTCGTGGCCGACCGAGATGAGGCTTCTTGTTTTCGTCCCGCCGTTGCTGCAACGAGCGGCAGCGGCAGCGTGTGACATAATTATTTGTTTGTTGCGACGAGATCGATCGGCCTCGATCGATCATTCGCGATTTACGAGACGCGATCATAAGTCGCCCGGGCGAGCCCTGTGATCACCAGCTGGACTCCCGACGCTTTCATTTATGCTCGTGCAATATTCCTATCGCGTTGCTACAGCCGGAATGAAGTTTGCGATATTTCATTTGTACGTTATTGTAAAAATAGAAGACACGCGCGAGGCGATTGCAAGAGAATTCTGATTGAATAATTAAAAATGACAGAGCAACCACGAATAATGGAGAAGTATGCTTTTTAACACGCGTGAGTGTATTTAGTTTATCGTACGTTGCCCGATCATTAATTACGAGAATAATTAATTTTTCGGCGTTGCGTAAAAATGCTCGTCGGGCCTAAAAACAGAAAACTTCCTTTTGCGGTATACCTAATTACGTTCGTCTCCTCCCCCCCCTACATACGTGACCGGCGTGCGCGCGACCCACGTTAAATTACTTTACATAATTCTGACAGAAGATAAATTGTAAGGACTTAATTATAGAACCAGAGATAACGAACCGGAGAAATAATTACTGGAACGCGCGATAACGCGGACGAAGTGAAATCGGAACAAGACGCGATAAAAAGAGAAAAAGAGAGAAAAATCATGCCGGAATTTCGACGACACGCGGCATGTGTGACTCAGTCGCCGACAAAATTCCCGATTCATAACGCGTTTTATTTTAACGCGTCTATGTTCTTCTCTCGCGCGACGTCCGCGCACCGAGACGAAATTGCCTCTTCGAGACGAGAACCTGCGAGTAATTGGTAATTTCGACAAGTCATCATCCTTGACTTTGTCGTTTCACGTGACGCGACTTTGAATTATATTCCACGGGCGAATGATAAATTGTATCTTTGGCAAAATATTTCTCTTCCTCGCACTAGAAAAACATTTTGATCAAACTGAATAGAAATTCTCTCCGTACGGAGCGGTCGACCCTGAGGTCGGTATGCTTTTGTCGTTGAGCAACGGAGAGAAGATTTTCTGAAAACAGCCGGTATTCCTACCTTCACGACAGAGCTACGCGAGGAGTAACATTTCTGCCGTTCCTTTTTTTCCAGAACGGATTCGTGGAATGTGTGAAGCAACAGTGCCCGAGCATCGAAGGCTGCTATACGTTGCTGGATCCGCCCGACAACGAGTGCTGCCACAGGTGCACAGGTCTGTCCGCTAATTCGGCTAATTATCCTAATCGTCCTAATTGGCTCGCGAGAGAGAGAGATAAAGACGGGGAGGAGAGAGTCCGCGGTAAGATGGAAAGCCGAGAATGCTCGCGGAATGCTCGGCCGGAGCATTGTTCCCACACAAAGGCACTTCTGTTCGTCGACACGGTGATAAACCCGAGGAACTTGAGCGTCAGCCTCGCGCGCGCGGCCGTCTGTTTACGACACGTAGCTGACAGATGCGCGGCCCCCCTTATCGCCCCCTATTAATTATGTTAATGATGACGTAAGTCAACTCTCGCGCGCGCGCGCCCACCGATGACAAAACTCGCGCGGGAAAACGGGCGCAAAGTACGAATTACATTTGAAGAATCGAAAGTAAAATTCAACATTGCCCAATTATTCTATCGTGATGCTATTTCGAGCTGTACGAATAACACGGACATAATAAAGTTGATACATCACTTAATTCGATCGAAATAGCGAGTCGATTTGAAACAAACGTGAACTTGGCAAAATTTTAATCGCACGTGTGGAACTACAGGATGCATGCGGGATGGCTACTATCACGAATCGGACACGACGTGGACGGATAAGAAGGATCCGTGCCGGGTATTCACCTGCAAATCGGGCATCATCACCGAATCAAAGCTACGATGTTACACGCCCTGCTCAAACCCGACACCGGCCGCACCTGGCCAATGCTGCCCGGTCTGCGCAGGTACGTAACATTTTTCTTCTTCCCTCGCTCTGATGCTGCTGCTAATTACCCACGCCAATCTCACAAATATTTCTCACGATCCCCTGAATGCATCCCGCCGCGCAATTAAGGCCGGAATGTTCCCCGATATAACGAGGGAGGAACGATATAATGATTGAAAATTACAGCGCTCATCCCCGACGATAATGCGTGTGTTGTAATGTTGTCTCCCTTTCCTTGTTACATTTCCTCGATAAATCACGTAAACTCTCGTCTGAACGACGTTACCGCGCGAGAACTCGCGCGCTTCACGTACGTAGAGTAAATTTCTACGCTCGCACGTTTCGATTCGGAGTAGCATAGATATAAACGTGAATATATCTCGTAGCGCTTTTGCAGGATGCTTGGTGAACGGGCAGAAAGTCACGGCGGAGAGATCGGTGACAACGACGGAGGACCCCTGTGTAACCTGCGAGTGCAATAACGGACAGCTCACCTGCGCGAAGCAAGCGTGCCCGACGCTCAATTGTCCTGCTTCGAAGATCATTCACGCTCCCGGTGAATGCTGCCCGCACTGCCGAGGTGAAAGGAATTATATAATTTTCGTTATATTTCACATGTGTCCCGAAATTATTCGAACCTCTCGGCAGATACTTTCGATTGTTTTCTCGAGCGTCTTTTCATCGACTCGCGCGATAATTCGAACATTTCTTTACCTACAGGACACGGATGATCGTGCGTGTGTAATATTATATAAAGATACGGGATTGCTTCGTTACGTAAGCATTGCTTGGATGCCGATGGATTAATAGCGCTCCGAGAGTTTCATTTTGCGACAACATTTTTCACAAGAGGAGCATTTTCCAGGCGATCACGCGAACAATTAAAGTCACTTTGAATTTATAGGTCATTCCGACTCTCTTACGGTACGTACGGCCAAAGGCGCGAACCGGTTTTATGCGAATCTGATTATTTTCCAATGTCGCAATTGCGCAAAAACCAGCCGCACGTAACACCACGATTGTCATCTAACCGTCGAAGAATACGCGCTGCTATTTAACTGAATATCTCGGGACATTAAAATGCCGCGATAAAATATAACGCTCGATGGTTACAATACCGCGCGCATAGTGCTAACTCGATAATAAACGGAAATATAACCCATGAATTGTCGC
The DNA here is from genome assembly GCF_001313825.1 of Dinoponera quadriceps. Classification (NCBI taxonomy): domain Eukaryota; kingdom Metazoa; phylum Arthropoda; class Insecta; order Hymenoptera; family Formicidae; genus Dinoponera; species Dinoponera quadriceps. The sequence goes on from NW_014554226.1 coordinate 221,961, forward strand.
GTCAAGGAACGAGCTTCGTTACGTAAAACGTACAAATACTGTTCGTACATTTTAGTAAATTGAAAATGCAAGCACGCATAAGGGATGATTCGTAAAAGGAAGCATATTTTTCTCTCGTGCATTCAACGTGGGGAGAAAATGATTTTTCAGCTTATTACGGCGTCTGAAAAAAATCTCTGCTCGTCATTTCCCGCGTCTCTTTCTCTCTACTTGATTCGATCACACAGGTAGCAGAAGATTCCTACAACCTCCGAAAGGCGCGTGCATGGTCGGCACGATGCTGTACACATCGGGGAAACAGTTCTACGCGGATCACTGCACACCGTGCACCTGCATCAATTCGACGGTCTCGTGCGTCAAGGAGACCTGTCCGGTGCTGGAGTGCCCGAGGGAGTACCAGACAGCCGGTCGCTGTTGCCCGCAATGCCCGATCATCGAGGAGAGCAGATCCTCCTGCGTTTACAACGGAAAAGTTCGCGAGGCGAGTATTGGAAGCTATCGTGCCTCGCGCTCGATATCCCGTCCGGTTTAAACGTCTTTTTTTGTCCTAGGCAGGATGGCGAAACTTGGAAGCTTGATTCCTGCAAGACGTGCGCCTGCAGTCAGGGCAAGGTGCGCTGCGCGAGGCTCATGTGCCCGCCGATAAACGAACCTTGCCCGCCGAACACGAAACTGGAGCGTCCGAAGGATCAGTGCTGCGCGCGATGCGTCGAGAGTAAGTGCCGCGCACCTCGCCCCGAGGACCTTTATCAAGATCGGTTCTTTCAGGCGACGGAGTCTGCAGGGTTTTCGGAGATCCGCACTATCGCACCTTCGACGGCAAATTCTACACCTTCAAGGGACCGTGCAAGTATCAGCTGGTCAATGATTGCGTGGGCCGCACTTTCAGTATACGCGTGACCAACGACGCCAGATCGACCAAATCGTCAGCGTGGACCAAAACTATCGCCATCAAGGTTCGTGTCGAACAAACTTCGAAATCAAACTGACTCGAACACTGTTGCTGCATTTCGTTGCGGCGATATTTCCAGTCGACGTTCTTCAGGTCGACGATCAATCATATTGCGAAATGTCTCGCGCGCTACGTTAAAGTGGATACCGAAAGGATATTTTATCTTCTGACCGCGTTGCAGGTCGGAGACTTGAAAGTGAATCTTGGCCAGAGAATGAGAGTGAAGGTGAACGGGAAGAAGGTGGACGTTCCTTATGCCGTCGCGAACCGACTAGACATCAACCGAACGACCGACAGCATAATCGTGAACACGCAAATCGGGATCAAGGTACTCTGGGACGGTATTAGCTACCTCGAGGTGTCGGCACCCTCGTCGTACAGGGGACGTCTGTGCGGCCTCTGCGGTAACTTCAATTCCAACGCGAAAGACGACTTTACCACGCGACGAGGCCGACTGCTGACGGACGTGCAGCAGTTTGGCCAATCTTGGACCGTGGGCGCGAGAAAGGCATGCGTTCGAGCGAGACCCGGAAACGTCGACGGAAAGGAGGGACGTTGCAAAGGAAGGAAGGACCATCGGTAATATCATCACTCTCTTTTGAGGAAAAATAAGAATTGCAGTGCTGCGTAAAATTTCGAGAAAACTAATTCCGTTTGTCGATTGTAGACTGTGCAACCGGCTGAGGTCGCAAATCTTTGACGCCTGCCACAAGAAGGTGAACCCTATGATGTACTACAAGGCCTGCCTTCAGGACATGTGCGAGTGTCCGACCGAGCATTGCTTCTGCGAATCTTTCGTGGCATATGTGCACGAATGCCAGCGGCTTGGTATCCAATTGCCACACTGGCGGAAGGCTACCAAGTGTCGGACTGTCTGGGAGCAACCGGCGAGTCTCGTTCGCCGCTTACACTAATCGCGTATGTTCGTCGCCGCGTACGCTCTACGAACTCTATCCCGAGGAATACACCGGCAATTCTGGTGTACGATTGGAGAGAAAGAGAGAAAGAATTATCCCCCCCCCCCTTTCCCTAATGGAAATGAGAAGAACGACAGCTGCGAAGCGTCCGCATTTTACAGTTTCGCAAAGGAATATTCTCGTATCGAGTACCCGCTTGGATCGTCGCGCGGAGAAACGCGGATAACAGTGACGCTCTTCCGCGACGCCTCGCGTGCGTGCATGCCGCGACGGATTAATTCGGAACGTATTCATAAATGCTTATTTATTCGTAGAGCGACGTTAATGCACGTGGTGCTTATAAGTCCCCGCCGTCTATAATGAGAAACGAGAATCGACTATTAATGCGGGTGAAAACGTAGCGTATTCCGCGGCTGCAAATGAATGCGACCGAACGTTGTATTATGACGCGCGTGACAATGACCAAGCATAAAATAATCAATATTTTCACGACTGAAGCCGTGAACTTTTACTCTTCAACGTTTTACGCGGTGTATCGTCTTTCTCAATCTCTCTATCTTTCCTTTTCCTTCCCGTCTTTCTTTGCAAGCCCTCTCTTTCTCTCTCTTTCTGCTTGCGGGAGCACACGGACGCGGCGGAGTGCTCGGCGAGAATCTACTAGTCACCACTTCGTATCAATATGCATTAACGATGAGTTCCTGTGCCCCCGTGTTAGTAACGTCGAGTAGCGACTAGGGATACACTCGAGGCAGAGTATAAGAATTTTTTTCACGTGAACTGACGATGGAAAAAATTACAAATTTTAGAAGAGCCGAACTGCAGAAATCTTGCCAGTTTCGAAATTATGACTTTCCAAGAAAAAGGAAGAATTTAACATCTAACTTGTTTCGTCTCTTAGCTCGAGAATCTCTCTTTTATAAACGAGAGATGCGCATTTTTTTCACTTACCAACTTTAGTCACACTCTGACTCGAGTAACTCTAGTAATGACTGTCCGTCGACGCGGAGCTGCGATTTCGCTCGTTCGCAACAGAAATCTCACGCGGGTCACAGCAGCATGTACGCAGCCATGACGCCCGGAAAACATGGATCTCTGACGCTGTGTGTGAATGTGTGTGTTTGTCATGAAATCCCGTAAAACAAGCATCGTATGTGCGAGAATGAAACGGAAAATGCGGTCGATCTTGTGACACAAAATGAAGCAAAGCGACGATAGCTCGTATTCGCGTCTCATACCTAGCGAATTCAATGCGCGACTTCATTCAGAATCTTATCTAAATGTAATGATATATATCATTGCGGTGTTGTCGTGAAGCACAGAATTAATACGGCACATTGCACAACGGAATATCTAATAACCGAGTGCTGTCGTGATTTAATAATTCTCATCGGTATTAGGGAGAGGTTGTTTACTTTTTATCATTGTAACGCTGCGTTAGGGATTCTACTACATTGTACTTCGCCGGGGCATACGGTTACCCAAATAATATAACTGCAACACAATAATAATACTAATAATAATATTAATAATAGAGCCCTGTCGGACATACCGATTATCGATCGGTATGCTCGAAATCGCGAGAACGACTCTATAAGTAGCAGAAAGTGGCGATGCCTTGTAACGTTTCGGAGGAACCGTGCAGTATTTCGGCCGATGAGCAGGCTCGCGGCATAGCATATACATCCAAGTGCGTTAACGCGATCATACCACGTATCGATCGGTTTTATACACACATACATTTGTATAGAAATATATAATATATAATATATGTTATTATATTATATATTATATATATTTATTAATATTATATATATAGATCCGCGGCTCTCTTTCCTGTAATCTGTAAGATCCGTATATCCACCGAATCCACGCACAGTGCACGCGTAAAGCTCGCATATTTACTCGCGGCTTCTCGAATCCGCAGATTCGAATCTCGACGAATCATCAGATCCGCAGATTTCAGGATTTCGCGGATTCCTCGTATTTCTTAGATCGAATGTTTCATTAAGCGTTCGGATCTTCCTTACATTACGCGGATGAAGAATATCAAGGTCTGCGGATCTATGGTTCTTGCGAATTCACTTTTACCGTGCCATAAACCTTTCTTTTTTTATCGGTCTCACAGATTCTCGAATCCGCAGACCATACCCTCTCCCAATTTCCACGGATCTTTAGATTTACAAAGCCCGCGGTTTACTAGACTCTTATCTTTTCGTCATATAGGATTAAGAGGGGGAACGTTTCCCCATATATTCGAGAAGTGCGACGAATACACTCTTTTTTATTATTATATATATATATTTACATAGCGCGCGCGCGTATAAAAAGTAGATGTTTATCCCAACCGTAGCGAAACGTTTGTAATAACTTGTACATAGGAAGATACAATAATTATTAACGTTAAGTGAGCACTAATCATGGTTTCTAATAACGTGCGACGTTTTTAATAGCTTTTCATTGTTTCCTCTTTCATTTCTTTTCGATTTTATCTTTCTATTCTTTCTATTTTATCTTTTATCTTTCTATTCTTTGCGATTTTATCATTTTTACCCTTCTCTATCTATTTCTCATATTTTTACTATATTTATAGTGCGAAAACTTTCTCAGAGATACCCGAGTCGAAATATCGGATCTATAAATACTGCCAAAAGCAAAATGACCGATTGAGGATTCATGAAATATAACATTATGCAAACTGTTGGTCTCTTTAAATGTTAAAAATAGCTGATTATAAATAATTATCTTGAATTTGGGAGTTCTAGACAGAAAGAAAGAAGTTGTAACAGTGAATATAATAGTTATATGTCTAATAATGCTGCAGACCAATCCAATGTAAATTTGAATTTGATACAATAATAAGATTAAATAAAAGTGTAAGGCAGATAGGATTTGTTAGATGCTAAATTTCGACTCAAGTACTTTTACGAAGAGCTTAGAAGCGACTTTTCTATAACTAAACCCAGCGAAACTGTACATAAAGCTGAAATATACGGTAATTAACAATCACCGACAAATCTCGACAAGGAATCAAACTAACTCTGTGTAACGGGTAGTCCAAAGCATTAGCCAATTTTTGTCGATTCTAGTGTAGAATTGTAACGTAGAAGGCGTACAAGAGTAATAAATCACTTATATTCGTAGAAACTGTTTTCGTATACAATTCTTTTTCTCTTATAATCACGTAAAATGTTTCGAGGAAAATCATAAAAAAGTATAATATATATAATATAAAAAAAAATTATATATATATATAATACTTATATATAATATACATAAAAGTATATATATAATATAAACGTGCAATATATATGCGCAACAGGTTTTGGTGTCAATCATTACATATTATATAAAAACTACGAGAATTCTCAACATTAATATCGTATTGGAAAAGATTGAGTAAAGTTGACCTGATTAAAATGGCCGATAACTCAATTAGATTCAAATTCGCATCACATGACACGCCATTTTGGCCCTTAAACACCTCGGCTCGTTTCCGTTACGAACGATTTGAAACCGAGGACGTATCAGTCGAGCATCCTCAGCAGCTTTCATCTTTCACTTACGAGAATATTCGTGTTGTTACTTACTGAACGAAGAAACAGGAGTTATCGTGACGACATGAGTTGAATTGCTGGACTCATCAGACGCGTTTAACGGTTATTATTGGAAGTGGCTCGGAGATACGACTACGCGCCTTCGAAGAGGACCGAAGAGAACTGAAAGGAAGATGGCGACCACTGCACTGGCGCCACTACACTGGCGTCACTCGCGAGCGAGATATCGAAACGCACGATAGTTGAAGTTCAGTTTCTCAAAATTTTTTGTCTGCCTTTCCATTCAACCTGAGGGTTTTTTATCTTTCTCTACGATGCAGTTTTTGCTCCCATACCTTCAAAATAATTTGGATTCAACGATAATACATATTATGATGTGTATCGATGTGCGATGTATCGATTGCTTCTGTGATGTCGCTTACTGTAACAATCGATTATCGCAACGATCGATTACTTCTCGAAGTTCTTTTATCGCAGTCGTACGGAAAATGGCGTAAGATCATGGCAATCATGGTAAGTGCTGATTTTAAATTTCGGATCCAACGTCATCAAATGTATGAGGTAAATCTTTCAATTGTCTTAAATAATGCGTATTGTGCAAGGGGCACACTTTTCTCAAATATCAACCCTTTTAAAATAAATACACGATGGTCGAGAAATCGTTGGCGCGTAAAGGCGCGGGGGCTCTAACAAACCTTCTCATGACACGATTCGGAACTTTTATTGCGACATTATAAATGCACAAAAACATCTTAAAAATATGCGTGTACGTGTAAATACGTGTGTATTATAACGGCATGTAATCAAGAGAACGATATATTTAATTACAGCATGGGAGGATGAATAGAGCTGCTACGCGATCGGTATTATCTTTGTGTATATATTCTACGTCTCTGTGACTACTTCCTACCTTCTTCCTTGCAATCTTTTTTTTTCGTTTTTGCATTTTTGCTTGCTACTTCTTTTGTTTAAACTTAAAGGCTAAATAACGCGCTAGTCAACCGCTCGACTACACTCCGCGATTACGCGCGCGATACGCACGCATTTGTAGCATTTACAACTAATAAAGAACAGCAAAACTCAACAACTGATAACAATTTTGGCAAATTTCTCCAACAATCTAAATGCGTTTATTACGGGATTATTAAATTCTTTATGGAAAAATATGCGAGGAAAAAAATCGACTCACGAATAGTTTTATAGAGAAAAATACGTAACAACCCTGCGCTATATTTTACTGTATTTCACGAGTTAAGGAAAATTTAATGTCGCCACGAATGCGTTACGTACATGAACATTGTCCCAGTTCGCGATTCTGAAAGAAAAATATCTCGTCCTGCTCTTTTCTAATATCCAATGTCTCGTCTCTATCTCGATGGAGAATTAATTCATTAGTCTGAGCCAATATTTTCCCGATTTTCCCGTTCAGAACCGCGACGGACGAGCGCGCGCGCGCACTCGCTGCATCGGTTACCGAAATCGTGTCAATAAAAATGTATTCTACTCCTTACCTTTCAAAAAGGTCAAAGTGTAACATCTAGAACAAGATTAGAAAAAAGATTGAAAAAGAGAGGGAGAGAGAGGGAGGGAAGGAGGAAGGGAGGAAGAGAGAAAGAGAGAGAGAGAGAGAGAGAGAAAGAATGATAGTCGAAGGAAAAATGAATAAAAAGAAGGAAAAGAGAATAGATCGAGATTAGAGACGTGACTGCGTCGAAAGAAGATAATAGCCAAACGCCACGTCTCTATTAAGGAAAAAAAAAAACAAGCGCAAATGTTATAAAATTCACTGTCACTTATTTGACACATCTCATTAAGACTTTGACATTTTTCATTATTCGTCAGACTATACCAACCTCTGATCAGTCACGCAGAAACGAGTGTGAATTGCCAAGAATGTTGTCTTGATTTTTCACAAGAGCATCGCGCCTTCTGCGAGTAACTCCAAACAATACAAAGTACAATTCTCCGCGTTTCATATTTGTGGAAACATGTATCGTGAACATATATTACAACAGAACTTTTAATTTCTCTCACTAGCGAAAAATTCCTAAAATAAAGAACAGCGTGTAGCGTTTAAAATTAAATTTTCATAGATGACAGCGTCTCTTTTGAACCATTACCGACGACCGTGTAAAAATATGCCGTCGAGAACACGAATGAAATAGCGGCGAAAGAATAAAAGTATCTCGGTGGGTGACTAAATCGAGGCAAATTTTTCACAACGTTACGCTTCTCGAAATTCACCGTAGATATCGCACTCTCTCTTTCTCACGGATTCTTGTATGCATCGGTGACTTATCAGCTACTCCTTATTACTCAGTGCCTTTTTACAACGCTTAGAATGTGTATATATTGTGTACTAAAGAGCGCTACGAAAACTGTCACGATCGTGACAACGAGAGATCTCTACTAGACGCATAGGAAAAGAAGGGAGAAGCAGTATAGCCTCCCCCTCGCGAGTTTCATTTCATTTTTAGTACAAAAATAGATTTCGGGCGCAGATCGCGCAGCCCCCTGTAGGGATATTCAAGGTCCGCGTTTAACACAAAGCGCGAATTTAGTATCGGTGTTGTGGTGTCCGTCGCTAACGAGAGACGGTAGATTAGGTTTACGGCCGTGGAGTGTGGAATGGTGGTATACATTTCGACAGATGCAGAGATTTCGTCCTTTTTTTTTTATTATTACGTTACTTAAAGTTGCTATAATGTCGAGGATAATAAGCGTGTGTATAATCGTAATGACCCGAGAACGAACGCGAGAACGAATGCGAGGAACGGAGAATAGGTAGAGAGCTAATTAATGTCAAAACTACCGCCACACTTGAATCTTATAACGACGCAATTGTATAATACAACAGACCGGCATAATCGTAATCGGTAACGTATCGCGCTACTACAGAAGGAACAATGAGATTCTGCCGCCGAGATTCGCGGGCTATGTAAGTCGCGAGTTTCCAAAATTATGCCGGTAAGTCCGAGTAGCTGGAACGGTAACGTATGTGTATGTGTTGTGTGTGCGCGTGCACGCTTGTGTGTATATGTGTTTATGATTTCGCGATGAGACTGCGCGAAATCGCCCGATCGAAGAACAAGATTGTGAGATCGCCCATTGGAAAAAAGGGGCGAGAACTACGTTAAATCTTTATTATCGGAACACTCTAAATAATAAGTGATACCCTCGCAAAGAAACGCACCCGTATCCTTCTATCGTAGCGGGACGCCGTGTATATATGTGTATATACACCACATTTAAAAACTTTCTCTCGAGAGAGAGAGAGAATCATACTTGTCTTGTTCGATGCGCGTTTTCGACACGGATGTAACGAGAACGGGGTAATGATGAAATTATGACGGTACTTCGATCAAAAGAAAAATTCTAAAATTTCGCTTATGTAATAGAAATAGGCGCGAGAATAAGGATACGAGTTCGTCCTTGAATTTTTATTTTTATACGTATGCCGCAACTCGACGATAAACGGCGACTGTTTTTTCGTTTCATGATATATGCCCCGTGAATAATTTCGGAACCAAAGAAGATATGATAATAATAAATTCTTCCTATTCCCGGATCCTCTCTCGAAAACGCGCGAGAAGACTTCTCCGTGTCGTTGCTTTTTCCTTCCTCGACGATATTGTACAATTCGTCGTAATTAGCGCGAGTAAACTCGAGGGAGTCTCTCTCGTCGAGTTGCCAGATACTGGATATGTAAAAACGAAGAAAAAGCTCGCGTCAAACTCGTCGAGCCTGTCGACTACGTCTATAATGATTACGCTGGTCAATTAATAATTATTAACGATCGATTATATATCAATGATCGATGCGCCGTAACCGCGTTGAAAGAAAGGCAAAAACGACGAGAAAAATATATCGCGTGAGATCGAGTATGCCTCTTCTTGTATTCATTTTTTTTTATGCTCGCGCTTGTACTCAGTTTCCCTCCGACTCTCATACACCTTCCTCGATGAAACGCAGTAGGAAGACTCGGCGAGAAGAGGCGCACCAATGAAATTACGAAGGAGAAGAGAGCGCTAAGTGGACCAAGACAGTGCCTTTGATCCTTTCGATTGTCAGCAAACGCAAAATGATCTCTTGCGCGCGGGTGCCTTCTTTCTTTTGTAAGGCGTGACGATATATGTGTATATATATATATGTGTGTGTGTGTGTGTGTGTGTAACAACATAAATTATTATGTAAGAGCGTAAATCCCGTTCCGAAGGAGCATATCATGAGAAATAATATGTACATCGTGTGTCACATGATCGCAGAGAGTCTGAGATATATTAGTCGTGTGTATTCTCGCATATCCGTCCCGCGTAAAACGTTATTGCGTCCGGTAATATCGCGCACGCGGCACATATCGTGTCAGCAAAAGGTGAGTAAAACTACAACGTACACCGTCGCTTTTATATTGTCGACTTTATCCTCCGCGTAAACGCGAAACTATTGTGTCTATATGACCCGTCTCATTTCTACATTATTCGACGCGCGGTGATTTCACTTCCCTTCATCGACATCGGCCGCGATCGACTCAGCGCGCGTCTCGAAACGTTCCTGATCTATTTACGAGTTTATCGGGTACGATTTCCGTAGTCTTATCCGCGCTCCCATCGAAGGACGACGGAGAAAAACTAGAAAAGATACTCCAGACTCGTGCTTCCGTAACGGATAAAGGAGAAAGGAAACGAGATATCGTCTTGTGAGACTAGACGTATTTGTGTGAGTGTATGTGTGATAGTACGTGTGTATATGTTGCGTACATGGCTGGGTATGTATCTGTCAATATGAGAGTCGACCTCGACGCAGCACTAATAAATTCTTAACCCGTCGTAAGTCCGGAAAATCTAAGGGCCCGGCTTTAAAGATCCGCTACTTAAGAAGATTAAACCGACGAGGAGTGCAACGTTAACGAAATATCGATAGAAATTTAATATATATGTATATATTTGTATATATACATATATGTATACATATATAATGTATATATATATGTAATATATACCGCGTAATGTGACTGTATGTGTATATATAATGTATATATAATCATATATTCATTCTTTCATTTCGTCCAATATATATATTATATATACTCTGGAAGGGGCGACAGTAGAGACTACTGAAGTAAATGCATAATAATATACGCAGAAAACGAAGACATCGATTTTGAGATTTTCCTTCTCGCCGGTCACACCGCACTTTTTTCCTCTTCTTCTTCCTCCTCCTCTTCTTCTTCTTCTTTTTTCACCGTGCGAGAAAAGCAACATTTTTATCCGCGTTACTATTTTCTCCGTCCGTCGATTTCGTCCTTCCCTCGCGGCAGCTATCGCGGATTTATCCGCGGATGAATCTTCAGCACCTACTTTCTTCCTTAATTTTCTTCTCCCTTATAGCGTAGTGATACATACACGATTATCGCACGCGACTGCTTAGAAATACATCAAAGAGTCTCGCATGAACTCTTATTAACAAGATTCGAAAACGACAGTACCTTAAGTTTTCTCGCTTTCGACACTTTCACGAGAATGCTAAGAGCGAGATTCAGAGATAGAGAGACAGAATGAGAGAGAGAGAGAGAGAGAGAGAGAGAGAGAGAGAGAGAGNAGAGAGAGAGCCCTGAGTGATAAAGAGAAAGATGAACGACGAAGAATGAAGTGGTTACGAGAAAGTATTCGCTTAGACGTGTTGCACAAACTCAGGATTGAGAAAGGAGAAACCCATAAATTCCGTCTGGTCCAAATTCATCATGAACAGCTTATCCGTGGGAGTGAGGTCCGTCTTCTCCGAGGTGAACTGTTTATCGAAGTTACTCACATCCTTACGATGTTGCTGAAACGCACGACCAACACCGTAGATGCTACACTCTTCCCGAGAAAGAAAGAAATCCGAGGATATCGAAGAATATCGCCAGCCTACTTACGATCTTGGGCTTGAAGGGTGGCTGCACCTCGCGATTCTCAATCTTCTCCCAGTCGATACGTCGGAAGAACGCGTGACTTCGGACATCGTCCTCGCCGCGCATTCCGCAGCCCAGTCTCTTGCTGGGATTCTTCGTGAGGAACTACACAGACAGATGCAAGAACTCGTCTGCATTTCGGGAAACTGTACAAATGAAGCGCGGCAAATGAGCAAAGTACGACGGCAGAGAATAAGCTTACCGCTTTACAGACTTCTTTGGCCTCTTTAGACAGGCTTTTCGGATAACTGACATTGTGGTCCGTGATCGCGGAGAACAATTCATCCTCGTCCTCGCCGTCAAACGGTGGCTGACCCACTAACATTTCGTACAACAGTACACCGTAAGCCCACCAATCCACAGACTTGCCGTAAGGTTGATACAGGATAATCTGCGCAAAGAGGCGAAAAGCGGCGTGACTTTCAAAGACAAGCTCCGGCTCTCAAAGTCCCACTTCTATTTCACCGAATATCTCGGAATTGGTATAATCGTTCCGGTTATTCGCGAGATCCAAAGTTGATTTTTCTTGGCGGAAGATACTGAGAGGTTTCGAGCGATCAATCATTTCGAAGATTTCCCGCGAAACTAATATCAAGAGGCAAATAACATTATTTAAAGCTGGCTTGAATAAGATTTTAATACGAAGCTTAGTTATCCAGACAATGTCGAAGGAACTTTGAATTCCCGTCGAGGAAAATCAACTCGTAAGGAATGATGTCACGCGCGCTCCGCCACCAATTGGAAACGCCCAGCACATAGAAGTAAAGTATTCACCTCGGGCGCTATGTAATCGGGCGTGCCGCAGAAGGTTTTGGTGGTCTTGTCACCGGTGATGCCTTCCTTGCACATACCGAAATCCGCGATCTTGATGTGACCGTCCTGATCCAGCAGGACGTTGTCGAGCTTGAGGTCGCGATAGACGATGCCGCGCAAGTGCAAGTAGAACAAGCCGATCGCAATCTCGGACGAATAAAATCTGCAAACGCGCGATCATTGGGAGATTCAATCGCCAATGTTTGGGAATAAAATGATCGGGGACGAGGCTAATGGGCAAAAATTAAGGTCACCGATGACGACGCTGTCGCGTCGAGACACATCTCCCGGGTACAATCGGTTTTCATTTCGTATTCGGAACGTGTTGAGAAAGTTCGACAACGTGAATCGCTCGAGAGTTCTCGTCCCGGCGCGTTCCCACGTCGTCTCACGGCGCTTTAATAGAGTTAAGGATATCGATCCGCAAGTTAAAGCGGAGCACGTTCACGGACGCTAAAATACTCACACTGCCACCGGCTCTTTAAATTTGCCACACTGCTGTATTTGGTACATCAGATCACCGCCGTTCACGTATTCCATCACGAAGTACAGACGGTCCTGAAGCGGAAAGCAGAAAGCGGATCCCGTAAGCCGCCGTTGGCAAGCAAGTGTTCGCTTAATCTTTCATCGCGTTTCACATCGTTTTGTGTGCGAGAACGAGAGAGCTTACGTGCTCTTCGCGTTCGACGTTTCCCTTTGCGAAAATTTCATCAGACGCTTAATAAGCAGCTTATATGAGAAAAGCGTTTGAATAATCAAGCGCTTTGGTGCTTTTCTTCACTTATACCGCATATGAAACGAACACTATATTTTATCCGATAAGCGACTCTCACATTCAGCTCGTTTCTTTTTTTTTCTTAATTCGCTCAACTTGGATCTTTCCTTCGAACGAGCAATTTATATAACTCGAACTATTGTTATATTCGTACCATTGTCTGGAAGCAAGAATGTAGCTGCACCAGGAAGGGCGGTTTATTCGACAGCGCGAGCACGCGTTTCTCGACCATCGTGCATTCCACGTCGTCGTCCTGAATAATGATGTCCTTCTTCAGGATTTTGATAGCGTACAGTTCGTCGGTGCCTTTCCTCTCCGCCAGCAATACCTTGAATCAATCGATCGAGACGTTGCGAGAATTGGCTACTTTCCGTCAATCACCGAGGCTCACCTTGCCGAAGCTACCCTTGCCGAGTACCATCAGGAAGTTGAAGTCGCTGGCGCGTATCAGATCGCTCTTGCCCATGTTATGCGGCACGTCCTTGTCCTGGGACGTGTGTGTCTTCTTCGTCACCGAAGTTTTCTAAATCACAAGTCAGCGTGTATATAAAATATATTCGGGACATTCGTCTCGAAGCAACGCAGGATAATAACGAAGTTTATTCGAAACGAGCTTTAGATTTCGCCAAGGTAATCTCGGCAACTTTGATTAAATTCGAAAACCGGTCGTTAATTCTCGATTGTGTTCCACGGCAAATATGCTTCGTTGTTTTCACATTTTAACGAGACGCGCCGAATAAATACCCGCATTTTGGTTTTAAGCTCGGCCAGGTCAACGCCCTCCTCAGGAACAGGTACATTGTAGAACTCTCCCTCCTCTTGGGTGAGCAGCTTGAACCAACCGCTCGCGGGCGCTTTGATAAGCTCCGATATGCCGAAGGACAGGGACCCCATAAAGTCGTTCCTGGACGTTCGATCCCAATCCCATACCTCGATCAGCAGCCGCCTATCTTTATCCTCGGATTTGAGGTCGCTAGCGGAACAAGTCAAATTAAGCTAATCGTTGCTTTATCTTACGAGGATACGGGTAATTCAATCTCGCGCCCCTAGTAGGACCTCCCTCTCCATACGTTATTCATTCAGATTCAGCGTACGAGAGACGGAGGTCGTCTTATTCGAAGGAAAAAAGAAGAGCGCAAATTGTGCCGTGAAAATTGATTTCACGCGACGTCGAAATGATCGCGAGTTTAGATTTCAAGCGAATCAGTCATATAGGAGATGTTTGCCGAAATCCCTCGCGTAATACACGTTTCGCGAATGTGTTAGCGGAATCGATATTCGCCCGGGCGGGGTTGTAGTTCGTCAGTAGAGCAAACATTAACGGAAACGATCGTCTCGCGAAGGAGAACGCACGGAACAGTTTCATTCCTGGGAATAAGGAATCTAATTGTCAGGAATCTAATTGTTGTGCGAAATCGTCGGCCAAAAACACCGAGGAGAGGAACTACTTACAAGATGATTGTCTCGTTCCATTCTGGATTTAAGCACGACTTGATTGTCTTTGTTTTCTTCTTCACGTTGTCCGAGTCCGGGATTAGCTTCAGCTTAACGTAGGGATCCGACAGCCCGTTCGGATCCATCGGAATGAGATTTCGTCCCTCCCGCACTGCAAACGAACAGATCCTTTTGGGAGGAATTCGCGAGCGACGACGCGCATTTGTCCGTGAAATGCGGGATGTTTCGGCGCGAAGGATCGAGAAAGAGAGAGAGAGGATTCGATGAACGAGTCGAGAGGTGTAGGACTTTCCACCAAACTGCTAATTACGGACCTTGTAGTATCGCAATGTGGCTGCACACGCTGCATATTTTTAGACACGAATCTCGGCCGAAACCGTTCCGGATTTGCAGACGCGCGATTTGCCTTTCTTGTTCGCGATCGATACTTCTCTCTCTCCTTTCGCCGGTTATTTACCTTTCCATCCCGAAACACCCCATATCGATCCCCCCGCAAATTGCCGGACGGTCTCATTTACATAATCTTCGTCGTACGGTTAACGCCGAGTATAAGCGGGAGTGTCTCATAATAATTAATAACGCTCCGGCTAATAGAGGGGTGAATAAGTGCGAAAGAGGCGATTAATTGAAGGGCGAAAAATCGCACTTTGTTTGCCGCGCGATAAGTACGTTGATTTTAATTAAACCTCGCCGACGGTAATATCCCGCCTGGCGGGCAGCTCGCAAACGAAAAAAGCTAATTTTCAAGATAATCGACAGGTGATAAGACACGGCGTGCTTATCGCGCCGACGAAAATATAGCGGCCGAGATGTATTTTGCAAATTGATTACGGCGCGCCGCTATTCGCGCGAATGATAACGGCCGTCGTCGCCAAATTTTGCTGTTCCTGTGCGCAACAATGCGTAGATATTGAAATTTATTCAAAGGTAGCATTTCCAATTCAGGGAGATGTACGTCGGACGAGATTCATCGTCGAGCCATTCATCCGATAATTGTACAAATTGCAATCAAAAATAGATCTCGCTGCGAGGTGTGAACAGGCGTGATGTAATCGCAGGCGCACGTCCGCTCCGGTTTTGAACGCTAATGCGACGAGAGTCACCGCGGTTCGCCCGTTAGTTAGTCGAATATCCGCTTTTGAGTTAACTCGCGGTGATATTACGACGATTCGCGAAAGCCGGCCCCGCTCTCTCCTTGTAAACCGATTTCACACGAGAAGGCCGTAGAAAATTTAACGCACTCAAGCCGCGGCGAATTTAGGGAGAATATCGCGCGAGTTAGTGCCAGCTGCGGATAATTACGCTCTCAGGGTTGTAACGGCATTCAGACGCTATTACGGTGGCCTTCGCGATAATAACGCACTTGCCGAATCACCTCACCAGTCTCGAATTTTCGCACGCAGTTGTGCAGATCAGAACAACCAATAAGATTTCGTTGCTATTTATCGTTCGACCCTAACGAAACGTCGACGACTTTATTAAATCTTCGCGAAATAGAAACCTTCGGAAAAGGAGGCATTCGAATTAAATTTAACGAGGAAGTGATGAGGTATTATTAGCGCGGCATCGTACCGATCACTCTCTCCGTGTACTCGCCGAGTTTCAATCATTCGTTCGATGCAGTCGAATGTACTTAATTAGCCTGTTGACGATGTCTCCGGCAAGAGAGCAACGATGTTTTCTTTTCCGACCTCGTCGTGAAAAACACACGCTGCCGAGAAAGCTCCCACCATCATGGCCGCACTCGAAATTTAAATCGGAAATCCTGTCGTGACGCGATCGAACCGCCCATTAATTGAATTAAAAGCCCCGCCCTGTACTTCACATTTGAATGCGATATCGAAACGCGCGAGGTCGTAACTAACGACGCGAGTGGAACATTATTTTTTAATATTATTTTACGCGTGAAAAAGGTCGGTGTGAAATATTTCCAACCGTTTCGGTGACACACACAAGTCGGTACAAATGAGATTTTCCTAGATATATATTAATTTTCGCGTGCGTTTAATTTGATATGACATTTAATTCTCGATTTTTCTCTCCGCAGAGCATGAAAAGCTATTGCAGCCGTTTGCATTTTCAATTTTCTCGCGTCTCAAAATGGGGAAAATATAGCCTAGCACGGCTAGAAAGCAGCGCAGCCTGCCTTGCTGCAGACTAGTATCGCAAATCATTCGACCGTATTTTCCGAGATATCATCGTCGATGTCTACAACAGCACGAGACCATGATTGAAATAACGTGGAAAACGACGTGTACTTGTTCCGACAAGTTGCGGCGGATGGAAAAATCGTGAGGAAAAAGAAGCTGCGGAAATGTGCAAGGACAAAATCGCTGCGAGACGGTACGTACCTTCTATGCTGAGCTTGCTACCGGAAGTCGTGATGTGCAGGTGTATACGACCACGTCTTTCGGTGTGATCGCATCCGCAAAGATTCGGCACGCTCTCCTCGCACCTCTTGTGCACGTTCATGTCGCATGCTGCGTCATCACATCATCAACGATTATCATCGACCGTCGCGAGACATGTCTCTCTAATACCACGGCGAGATATCGGAAAGCTCGTCGCGTTCATTTCGAACGTTCGGCCGTCGGAAACCGCAGCTGTCGCTCGCGTGCGATATTCGCCGTTTCCAAGCATTCTCATGCCGATCTCTTCGAGCGCAGCTGCGAGTACGTACGCGTGGGAGATTCGTGCCAACGAAAGTGGTGTATGTCGAGAGTTCACGACGATGTACAAATTCACTGCGGTCTCATATAGATGGAGAATTGCACAGGCCGACGTAACTTTGGCCATAGATGCGACAGAGTGATCTTTGCGCTCCAATGCCGAGGTATAAAAAATCTCATAATTGCACCGGCTGTGAAATCCACCACTTTCGAGGCAAACCGTGCTCAGAAGCCGAAGGATCACAACGTACGTTCTTGCCGACGAAAGATAATGTCCGTGAGCATGCGGGAGGGGAAACGACTGGGTGTGAACGTGGGGTGAATCGAAGCACAGGAAACGCGACCGATCGCTTCCTAGCGAACTGGAAGAGAGAGAGAGAGAGCTTACGAAAATCCGATCGCCGATCCTCCGATCTCATTATAATTGATTAATCGAGCTTCGAAGGGACATCGCTCGATATTATACTCTTCTTCAGGACGAGAGCGAACGATGTAAGTACGATATATATAAACGCGCTCATTAGCGATTTCGCGTTTCCACGCGTACGTACGGTTTTTACGTTATTGTACAAGATCTTACGCTACTTCGTGGTGACACTAATAATAACGTAATGAGAGGTCCCGATAAATGGAAAATGGACAAATGGTGACGTGTGTACAAAATACATATCAACAAAAAGCTAATTGCGGGTAACACGAATGATAATCACGCAAGTGGTCAACACAGTATGCAATCAAAGGTTCGCATGACCGCTAGAGGAGGGTACGATTACTTGGCGCTCACGCGCTGATAAGTGGCCTGTAAATCTACAGAACGTGAATGTGCGTGTACATAGAAGTAGGTATACATGCATGACAAACATTGTGTCTCGTGTATATACATATGTACACGAATTCGTATAGAGACGGTGAAATTCGCGGGGCAACTCTCGCACGCGTATCACTCGACACTATCCGCATTCTGCTCGGCCGGCCGCATTGTTTTCGAGAAAGTAAGTTTAAAAAGCTACACAGGAAATATAATAAAGAGATACTGCGAAAATAAAGAACGCGAGCGAACGCAGAGCCAATATTACACCGCCGCTGTGTAACCGCCGTTGGATAACGAAACTTCCTCGCAATCCTTAAATGGATTTTACTCTCTCGGTGAGTTTCAGTTACCGAGCCGGTACTCGAAACGTTAACAAAATCGAATCGAGATAACGAGCGCGAAAGAACGGCCGATTTATCGGGCGGAATCTACCCTTGCGTCGAATTAATATGCGAGGTGGATTTTCCCGCGATAGATAAATTTAATTAGCGGGCGAATTCTCGCCCCGACCGAACTTTACCGTGTGTACATATCGTATGTACAGCCGAACTGAAAAATACGCGACGCTACTTTTGCGGGTGCTGCGCTACAATATATACAAAATCTATACATATGTAGAAACACCGGCGCTCGGGGGTGCGTGTGGAGACGCGCGCACAGGTGAATGTTCGAAATACGACGGTGTCGTACAAACGTCGCGGGAGTTAATAAACGCGGCGGTATGAATAAGCGACGGGTGAGAATAGGCGGCGAATGCGATAGGGGGAAATATTAAAATACGTTCCCGCTTCGCCGCGGGAAGAGCCGGAAGGTATACAGTTGTGTGATAACACAATTAAAAATGTACCAAGGCCGAAAGTAATATACCTACGGTAAGGCCGATAACGATCGCGTTAATATTGTATATACGTTACCGTTGAATGGGAACGCGTGTTACTCCCAGTTCAGGTAACACGCGAAACGTCGATTTTTCTCTTTCTTTCCCCTTTTTCAGAGAAGAGATGTTTCCGCAGTATCGTCGTAGATAGGAAAGATGCATCATGCGAGCACAACTTGGGGAGGTGACTCGCGAGGAGAAAACCGATCCCTCAATGCGTTCTCGCTCCGCCGGGGAGGAAGACGCGACGTGGACGCGAGTTTTGTTGTGCGATCAAAGCGACCCCCTAACTTTCCCTCGTACGTTTTCTGTGCCACTCGCGTGCGAAATTCCACATAGCGGAATATAACGTCTCTTTCGCGGAGCTTGCGACAGAAGGCTGCTGTTCTTTCGAGTGGGCGGGGGATGATTGCGCGATCCGCAACGAAAGCCAAGTGAGTTCTCTAAAGCGGAATCTTTCGTGAGCGCCTGTCTCGACGGCCACGGAGATCGAAGCGGTAATTAAGAGGAGTAGTTGACTCCGGAAAGGAAAAGAGGTTACAACGCGAGAGTTTGCTTGCGAGACGAAGAATAACGCACAGACGAAGCGAGAAATTGATTTTATATCTCTCGTGTGAGAGGGCTGATAACAAATTCCTCGTAGAACCGGCTGAGCTTAGATATGGCTTCGACCGAATCCCGTTAAAGAAGAACCGAGATGAATTCTTAAGTTTCCGTTCGAAACGATATGTAATCAGGTTTAAACAACACGACATATATACATAGTGTTCTCTCTAAAAAATCAAGTCCACTTTCGTATGCAACTTTTTGTCCGAAAGTCGTATGCACGTAATGTAATAAATACGGATAAGTGGCTTTCGCGCCCTCGATTCTCGGCGTTGAATGGCTTCTGTTAACGAAGTTAAAGATAAAAACGATTGGGGGAGGGGAGGGTAAGTATTCGTTAGGTTTCCGCGCACGAACTCTACGGTCAAATCGATCGGCGTATAAATCGCGCTCCACGGACGCGACGAATTTATATTCTATTTGCCGAATGCAAATACGCTTTTATCTCAGATTGTCGTCACGATATTTGCGGGCGCGTAAAAATCGTCACATACTGCCGTGCAACATAACACGTTCGTGTAATTCTCGTCTCGGGAAGAAAAAGCCGCACGTGGACCGCGATTTCTAATTGGCAATCTCTCGTTTAACGACTTCACCCGAGGCTAAGGCAAAGCGACCGAGAGAGCTTTATTTAACCGAGCGTTGAAGGGAAATGTGTCGTGCCTCTTCGCGGAATTATTATTTGACTTTCGACGGGGTTAGAAGAGAGCGAATGCGAGGAAGAGAAATCTCTCGCGAAAATACACAGACGTGAGTGGCACAGTCGCGTAACGGGTGAGCACATCCCGGGAGAAACCTCTTTGCGTCGTAAAACTCTCAAAGTACTCGCGATTTCGAGCACGCTTCAAGTCCCGATCGTATTTTTCAGAATATTTCCAGACGTGTGCGAAATTGTCATATTTCTCAGTCCGAAAATTACGAGCTCTATCGAGGGATTTGCGCGTCGTTCTTCGCAATTTTCCCTCTCTACGTCCTTCGCGGTGTTTTCTGTTAATTCGACCGAAACTTGGATCCTCCGGAAGTTGGTTGGTTCGTAATCGCGTGTAAAACCTCCGTCTGTTCGGACAAACTGTGCGCAACCCACCCGAAACGGGAGATACGAGTCACCTGATCCGTGCATTTCCGATGCTCTCCCGGGGGTTTCGCGGCCGACGAAGAAAATCCAAGGTACATTTGTTACTCGTACCGAAGTCGATACCGCGCCCCATCTGGGTTCAATCCGACATTTATTTCTGTCTGGTATCCCGATACCAACATCGGGGAGCGAGCTTTTTCATCTGACGCGTCCTCTTAATCAAATTTTCCCGTTCTAATAATAAGAAATGCATCTCGCACGATCGTTTATTCACTCATTCGCAAAACGAGGAAAATCCATATTTCTTACAAAGTCAATACGATGAAAAAAATCGATCGACTTTTATTCCCGGGCGAAGGTAGAAAATTAACGAACACCTTTGCGAATAATTCGTGGAACAATTGGCTCGCATTTTCTCGGACGACAGATGATGCTAATTAATCGACGGTCTATTAACGCTGCAAAGCGATAACATATATATCCCTCTTTCGGAGCACGCTAAATTAGCCACGACCACTTTAAAGCGACTTAACGCGCCGCGAGATAAAAGCGAACGGTGCGACTTAATTGCCGTGTATTTTTGCATGCCGGCTGTCCGTTGCGCGCGCGGCCTCGGGATCTGTGAAAAGCCCTGCATCTGGGTCTCCGAACGGCACGAAACGAGCGCGCAACGATGAAGAGCCGCGATATCGATACGTAACTATTAATAGCGGTACAACGAATTACCGTTCGCACCGCCGTCGATGGATTTTCGATATTCTTTTTTATCGGTGTTTCTCGCTTTGTCCTCCGTAATAACAATAGCCGCGGCTGTTCGAGCGCTTTAGCGAAACCGTAACATCGTCGTTGCTGCTTCCGTTATTAACGAAAAATAATATCCTTACTCACGTACACGAGATCGATCGTTATTATTAGTGTTTCGGCATGGAAAAAATAGGGGAGAGAATGCTCGAAATATTCCGGTTAGACTAAAATTGGCATTTCGAAATTTCGGACCAACCGTCAGATCGATCATCCGCCGCCGGGACAGAAATTCGGACAACCCAGATGGAAGACACATTCCTGCGGGATTATGTCGGGATCGACGGGGGTGTCGATGGTGGTAGTGGTGATGGTGGTGGTGGTGGTAGGATTGATGTGCGAGATATCTGTCCGTTTGATGACTCGGCGGTGCCGGTGACGCGAGCGCGCGGGCTCGGTTTCTTGACTTAGCTTTCTAACTACCTGAACATTTGAGTCCCTGATGGGCGATACCGTGAAGCATCGAGCCGCAGTGGTCGCAGAAGGTCGGCGTCAGGAACGTGAACACCTCCCATTTGTGCTTTTGGCTCGCCTGGGAACAAGAAAGAGGGGCCCGGGGAAGCCCGGTCCTTCATTGTGGTCTGATCCTGTGGCAGAGATCGAGAGACGGTGGTGTGCCGATCGATATATCCCACGGGAGTACCAGGCTCAAGGGAGAAAAAGCATTAAGCCCATTCCCGCGCCCATTTCCCTTTTCCCCTGCGTTCGTTCGTTTTTTTTTTCTCTTTCTCGCGGTGCTTTAGCCTTCGCACCAACCCCCAAAAGCTCAAGTGAGGCAGAAGCAACAAGGTGGGAGTACGTGCACGTGGATCACGTGATGAATATTGAGGATGAAGAAGAGAAGGTGGAGTAAATAACACGATCACGGTGAACATCGTTGATGAGAGAGTGTGTGCCGCACAGGTGCAACGCAGAGTCTTCCTTCGTCCTCTCGCTATCGACACACACGTGTACTATGGCCATATTACGACCTAAAAAATCTCTCTCCTCGCGTAAAGTTCTCAGTTTCGGTAATGTCCGACAGTAACAGAAAAGCACGGAGGTTAAATAATTGATACGACGATCATAAATTCATCTTGAGCGATTCATCGATAAATTGAGAGAGAAAAAGAGGGAGAAAGAGGGAGAGAGAGAGAGAGAGGGGGGAAGGGAGAGATAGATAGAGAGAGAGAGAGAGCTTTCGCTTCGTCGCACACGTTCGCGAAAGGAACTTGGCACAATGCAGAGTCGATAATGAGACGCGACGAGCCGTCGTCGTGTTTCGTCGTGTTGCTTGCAGTTGATGAGAGCCAACCCTCCAATTATTTAGTCAAAATGTATATTCTAAAGAAATTATTATCGCAATGTAATAATTGTGACGCAAAATTGCCTTCATCATTGCAACCTTGAGAGATCTCATCGACGATCGATACGAATATAACCCAATATCTGAACGAATATTTCCGCTAAATCGAATGTATTACGAGTGTGAATAATTGAAATCGACTTTTTCGACCATATCGAGAAAATATCGGAGGATCCTAGCGAGAACGATTCGACGCACACAAAAATCTCCCTGACAGCGAGACCATCTCTTGCAAAGTTCCTGAAAGGTCGCGCGCGACTTGAAGTACGCACCGCGAACGGTCGATTGGAAATTTGTCACGTTACTATGAATATTTTCCCCCGTATAAAAGACTAGAAAAATCTATTTCGCGAGACTTCGATGTGGGCAGACTATCATCAGTTATTATCGAGCCTATATGGTCAATAGCGGCGTTATTCTTAGACCTCGATGCAGGAAAGGCTTTCACTCAAAGCGCTCGAGAGGACGTCAGCGGCAAAATGCAGCGTTATAACTGCGAATATATCTACCAACTAGAAGATCTACCGAGTTTCGACCGTGCGCGTGATCAAATGGCGCGTAAACATTAAATTATATGACGCACATACATACACACACACACACACACACACAAACGACGTAGGAAACTTACTTCCGACTCTCAAAGCCAGTCTCAGATCCTCGAGAGAACGATAATTCGCGCAATATCTCATGATTCTCGAGCAAGAAATATCTACCATCTGTCGTGCAATCAGGACTTGGAATAAATGAACTGATTATTATTAATTAAATGTCATTCTTCGCCAGGAGATTCTCGGATTACATCGGGCGATTCATCGCGCAAGGGTCTCACGAGGGAGGAAGGAAAACGGCGATGCGAGGAGAAGCGTCTCTTTTCACAAGCCCAGAGATTTCTCGCGAGTTCACTCACGCCAAACTAAATCCCTCGAATCGACACCCGCAAAATTTCATTCACCACCACCTCGGTGGCTTCTCGATGGTGAGGCAGGGAGCTCTCTCTTCCCTTGTTGCACAAAGAGCCGCAACGTCGAGTTTCCCGCTTCCGTTTCCCAGACTTTTCTTCCGGACTTGACCGTTTAATTAATTTCCACGCCAGTGTCTCGTCCTTTCCTCCCATTTCGTCTTCCTTCGTGTCCCAGACGCTAGCTCGTCTTTCCAGAAAATACTTTAGCAGTATTTCCCGTAAAAGGCTAGACCTTTGTCACAGCCCTACAAGTGCATCTGACGCGAACGGACGCCTAGATGCACCTGGGTGTCTCCGTTAGAGCTTCATCTACCTCCTACCCGTCCCGTACGTTGCTCACAGTCCGGCTTGAAAATGAACTTGCGTCGACGCAAGGAAAGCTCCAGAAGGAATTTACGTAGCTTGTATCACGCTAGAGTCTCCGTAATGTGGAAATTCGCGTAAACGGAGAGTACGTAACATATCTAGCTGACGCTTTAAGATTACAGACTTTGAAACCGTATTAACGGCTGAAGCAGTATAGTTACATAATATCAGACACGCGTACTACGCGCAGTATAGTTACATAATATCAGACACGCGTACTTGTCCGACTTCAATGAGAAAAGCTCGCGACCGACTCTCTCAGCCTCTTCCGCGGGATTTCTGATCGACCACGCGAGCGATACACGTCGTGCGATGTACGTATCGAATATCAATCTTCTACTACAGAGACGACGGTCAATTTACCAACCACGGGGAAGGATTTGAAGCGACGAACGTACGATCGACGAGGTTGATCGTAGACAGAAATATTCGACTGTATTCCCGACGGCGGAAAAGAGCGAAAATATGGGCGCGCTTAAGACACTTACAGGGAAGCCATTGTTCTCACCTTTCGCCGACGACAATAAAGGCGGAAACGGAACGCGGTAAGAACCAGGGAATCTAGCCGACCGAGAGAAACGAAGAGATTAAACGGCACGATGCAACCGTATATCCTGGAACCTCGCCAACACGTCATTCCTGTCGTTTCCTCTCTTTCTTCGCGAGACAAATAGTCGGAGCGACAGTTGAACGACCTTGCGCGCGCGTACGTATCGTCACGCTTATGCTAATCAGTCTTAATCTGACAATCGTGGCATCGCGAGGGTGGCGAAATGCGCCTCCTTTTAAGCGCGCCTCTTGAGCGCCGCGTTATAACCGTGTCGCTTTTATCGTCGCATCGACGCCGCGCGAAAATTACGGCTCGCGTGCCGCTGATCGCGCTGGCGAGATTAGCGAAACGCGACGACTTTGCCCGCACGACGGAGAGGAATGATATAAAGGCGAAACACGTTCATAGAAGAAATTCCGAAATGCCTGGATACTTGGTCGCGAGCGCTCACACGGATTGATCGATCAAAAATATCGTGGTCGAGGGCAACGACCGAATCCGAAATTAAAACGCCGATGAATCGCGGACGATATAAAAGCGTCGATAATTTACCGGGCGCGAGGCGGACACGTTAAGACGACACGCCGCAAATTGCCGAGGAAATGAAGAACCTCTGGAATGGTGTGTGGACGAAAAGTGAAACATCGTAAGAGATACACGAGGAATGGCAAATTTTAGAATAGAACGCGCGCGCACACACATGTATACAAAAGAAAGGAAACAAGACGACAAACGGAGAATCATGTCAACGACTCGTAGAATATACATCGAAGAATCACATCGAGAAAATAGAGCGAAAAGGTGCACGATTGTGCGATCAAAGTGCAACGATAGAAACTCATAACAGTGAAAAAGACGTTGACAGAGAAAGAAAGAAAGAAAGAGGGGGAGAGAGAGAGAGAGAGAGAGAGAGAGAACACAGAGTGACGAGAAGGCCATCAACCACAAAAATCTACGCGCGCACCTAAGGAAAAAAAATTCGAAAAAATAAAAATATCGTCGCAATTTTATTACATCGAGGCGAAAAATATCTCGGATGTAATATTTTTGCAAATATATGATATTTTTCACGATTGTCTTCTTTCTTTTAGTCATAAACGTACGCGTAGAATTTTGTACCGACGAGAACATGTACTTACAACGTGCACACGGATCGTGAGCAAATTTAATCACACAAACACGGTATACAGAATATTATTTACAGACGCGAACTCGGCTGAACACGCCAGCAACGAAGATCTATCATTTCAGAGGATATAATCTTCTTTTCCGTGCGATATAACTATAGAAAGATTATTTATACAGCCTCCGTTGGGGGATTCGAGCAGGTAGAGAAAAAAATATGTAATTCTCGCGCTCGATGGGACGTCATCGACTAAATACGTTCCCTCGATATAGATCGGCTCGCGGGCTAATTGTCAAAGCGCTCGGTTCTTTCTTTTTGATTTTTTTATTTTCCAATTATCCAATTATCCAATTATCGGGGAAGAGCATTCTTTTGAAGCGCTAACTTTCCGCCGAGCACAGACGCGAATATATACGGATACAAAACGGAGGGTATTAAATTAAAATGTACGAGTGAGAAGACAGCTCCCTTTCGCGTATGTGCGCGCGAACACGAGGAAAATTAAAAAAAAGGGAATAGGCAGAAGATTACCAAGGTGCATCCCCATGTCCGCGAAGGACAAGGGGAGAACGGAAGCGAGGTGGAACTGTACGTGAGATTCGGCCAAAAATTTCCTCTGGGATATCATCCTTCGCTCTTCGAGTTCATTCGGTTAACCGTATCCCTTCGACGGATTTTGCGTTCGATCCGTAGCTCGCTCGAGTTCCCTCCTTATCTTTCGCTAGGTAGATCGCTGTATACTCCCTTGTACGGTTCATAATTGTATGCGAATTAATACGTAATAATCCAATATGATTACACACACACACACACACACGGACACACATACGCAGCATCGTGAAATCATATCCCTGCTGAGACAGCGAAAGAGAAGGAGAGAGACACGCTGTTAATGCACAAAAGCCACCTGACGTATAATGTCAGTGCAAAATCCACACGTCGAGAGGGGGTGGGGGGCATATACCGTATGTAATTAAAAGCGCCGCTAATCGCATTAGCAGTACGTCGGTAAACGCGCGCGGATAAGAGGAAGACGATCCATCCGCCGCGTCTGCGATCATTGTTAACGCGATTAATCGGATTTCTAGCATCATCGCGCGACAGCGGCGAATACGGCAGTAGAACTGCTAGCGTTAGAGTACATTATTTACAGCGAGTATCATATTTACAGAGAGGAGGTGAGATAAAGAGAAAGAGACTATACAGGAGTACAATACGAAGATAAAGCAACACCACGCTGGGCCAAGAAAAACAGAAAGACAAAGTAAAAGAGAATACTAGTGTTATATATATATATAAGTGTGTTTGTATGTATATATGTACACGGTATGTATATATACGGTGTGTATCGTTTATCTGAGTATAGGTGTGTGTGTGTATGCATTGATGGATTGTGCGTGTTGTCTCCGCGGATTGTGTGTGTCGCGCAACTTTCGCTCGTCATATGATACCTTGGCACTTCATGCCCTGGTGGATGACACCATAGAGAAGACTACCGCAGTGGTCACAGAAGGTGGGGCTGTTGTAGGTGTGTTGCTTGAAATGGTGCTTCGTCCGCGTGTCCTGCGTTATTACACCATTATACCGTGCACACACACACTTTTCGGGCTTGATGATGATGTAACGGAGAGGGCGAGGGAATTGCAACCGCGAGAAAAGGCGGTGGAATGTTAGGATCGATGGGGGACATGGATTTGAGATCGGCACGTGGATCGCTGGATTTCCCAGTTGGTTCCAGTCACGCGTAATATTACGCGTTTCAATTGACCCGAAGTAGTGACGAACAAAAGTTTTCCCCGAAACCGGCTCGTGTGTCTAGACATATTTTACGTGTCTGTGTTATATTTTTCATGCTTTCAAGACGATACAGCGTAGATATTGCGAGACGTCAAAAGCCTCCGGGGAACAATCTAATTTAATAAAATATTCCAAGAGAGAAGGATAAAAGTTAAGCATCTCTCGCCGCGAATTTCAAGAGTCCGGTCGCTACGAGACGTTTAATCCGATTAGGATGAGAAATTTTCCTCGAGATCGGGATGTCGCGCGAGTTTACCTCAATCCGCTCTGAAATAAACGTTAACCGCTATCGTCAACCCCTTCAACGGCGCGGAACGTCGTTCTCCGTGGCGAAGGGGTTGATATCTCCGGGGGTGTATTTTCCGAACGCCGCGTGTTTCAAGAGGAAAAGTTTTCCAGCTCTCTCTGCCTCGGAATGCGAAGCGTTCTCCGCTTCGGGAACGATAACGGACTTCCCTGCCCTTCCTTTCTCTCTTTCTCTAAAAGCTTAATCATCGCGCCGTGTTCTTCTTTCGACTTCCCGTTAGTTATCGTCGCCGCGAAGAAAACGGGGTCAAACATCGTGCTCGAGAATGGATGGCGGTTTAAACACCGATGTGTTCTTCAAACTTGCGGATGAGGAGCAAGTTGCAACACCGCGCGGGGGTGGCATAGAGTCGCGATTCGAGTCTTAAATCCAAATAGGATCAAACAGCCAGCGTGTTCCAGCAACTTGCCGAAACCACCGGCAGCTGCTGCCGCTTCCTGGGGAATACGAGAACGCGGAAACCGAAACAAGCTCGCAGGAAGTTTCGCGGAGATGGCGAGTCCGGTGCGAAGCACAGCGACGGGTGCATTAAGCCTTCCGATGTTTCCGGTTGCCACGGAACGTACGCCCCTTCGCTCGGTGTAGTTTGACCGGCCTGATCCTAGCTAGCTCATTATTCGAAACCACCGTGTTATAAGCAATTATGTTCCTGGCTTGAGACGCCTGCGGTCGTCGACAAACAGTTGCGATTGAAGCATTTAAACCCTAATTACCCCACAGAACAAGAGAGAGAGAGAAAGTTTTTCGTTCAGTCAAGAATTAATAGCGTGGTATTCCTGTGCTTTCTTTTTTAAGAGTAATAAATAGCCTTGTTGGAAAACGACTTGAAATTAATTGCATTTACCGAGACAACTCGCGAAAATGTCAGATCCCCGTCTCGGTAATGCGGCGCCGATTGCACTGTTCGACGAAGCAGAGCGCGAGTGGGAATCATTTGGGAGATTTCATTTGACGGAACGGCGTTCGTTAACAGCGCGCGACTAATCCCGCGCACCGGAAGGATAAAGAAAAAAAAAATATATATGTATACCGGTACGCTCGAGCGCGCTTTCTCTCCTTTGACAACAATGAAAAGGTATTATGCGAGTTACAGGGAAATCCACGATCGCCGATATTCGCGCGGATCAATAGGCGCGGAAAGGATTACCTTTGAAGCGCAGAAGCACAATGGGGGAGAGAGATGAGGCGGGACGGGGAGTCAGCAACCAGGATCAAAGGGAGACAGTGCGCGGACTCTCGATTAGTTCGTCGGAAATTCCCAGAGATAAGTGAAATCTTCTCCCCGACGCGCACGACGAAACGTTCCGTCGGCTCGAACACGACGGCGTCTTTTCCCATCTGGCAGCGCGTCCTCGCGCGTCAACTTGCCGATCTTGACGGGGTCTTAACTCGAGGACGGGAATAGTTGACGAGGGAATCGTCTCCCTCCGACACATCAATGCGTCCTTTCTGGGAAAGCAACGGCTCTTCACTTCTGGTGCTCAACAACGTTGAGGTAACCAAAAGTGCCGCGTCGGATTTCCAATTTGGGAACACATCCCGCGTCAGTCAGTCCGAACCGGGACTAGATATATCATCGCCGGTTGCGTTTTATTCGCAGTTATTGCCGAGTCGCGACGGAGAGAAAAATCGCCGTTTATACGAGGGGAAATTGCGTCGAGCCGGAAACGTTTCGCCCTGTCCTAACGAGCACGTCGGAATCTTGTTGTTTTTTCTTCTTCGATGAGTCACCTGATGGTCGCGCACAGACGCGGTTACAAGCGTGATGGTGAACGAAAGCGCAAGAGGAAACGACGGCTTAGGCCAATCGGTGAACGTGGTGCGAGACAAATACGGAAGAACGTAAGAAGACCCGGGGGGCGTTTTGTCACCCTTCCCTCCCTTTAACTCAGCCAAGGATCCTCCTTATCTCGTCATCTTCTTATCTCTACTTCATGGGATAAAAGGAAAAGTCGTGATAAGCTCACGTTCTTGCTTAACTTTTCAATGATGGAATTCTTATTCCGAGACATAATATGGCAAAAATTGTCTTAATATAGACATCACCTTCTCGTGTAGACGAGCAAAGACGTTGGCAACTTCAGTGTTCGACGGGAGTGTTTGAGCGTTTGAAAAAATGTTTCTTAATTGAAGACACGTGTGCTCCAACTCGCTGAAACTATCATTAACGTCTGCGGTAGAGACTAATAGAACGTATTGCGCTTCGTAACACGAGACAATTTCGCATAATACTTCCTCGTGAAATATAGAGCGAATCACCGTTTTGGAAAGTCAATACCTCCATCTTTCCCCTCATGATTTTATAGTCCAATTAATATCCCGCCGTTTAATAGCTTTAATAACGTTTAAAAGGCGCACGCCACGATTCCCGCGACGGGGCACATTTCCCGTAAATTATCATTATATACGCCATAATCTCCGAGAGAAAGAGAGAGAAAGAGCAGCGTCCCTACGCCACGCGATTTTATAGCCTGATTAATCTCCTTCTGTCAATGCGTCCCGGCTAAGTGGAGGCAGTCTTCTTACGGGCAGATTGACCGAACGAATTACCGCGTGCGCGCTATGATACGCGTGCGTTATTATTATCCATTTACAAGGTGACGGTGTGCGATTTATCGCAGCCTTCGAAAATGACCTCGATATTGATTATACGTGCCGCCCTACCCCAACCCTTTAGCACCTTGCGACGGGACAGTGGACGACGAGTTTCACACGCGTTTAGCAGGCGTGCAGGCCAATTAGCGCATACTCGGTAGAGCGCGGCGCGCGCGCTCGTCGCGTACTTCATTCTCCCATGTCGTCACTACGTGGAACTTAACTCACTCTCTCGCTTTTGGTTCAAACTAACGTAATGAAAATTCCTGCCCGACGTACGTACGATGCGTGTGCGCACGTTACTTCTCTATCTTGCAGTTTCGTTAGCGCGTGTTGGCGAATGTAGCTCAGGGTTGCAAATCATATTGATGAAATCGAACGCGACTTTCATCCGTTTTCCCTCGCCTTTGATCAACTTCCTTCTTCCTTGAGTAGCTGAGATCCCGACTGTGATTACCGAGACACGAGAGGAACAAACGAACGCCAGGTAACACGCGCAAAAAAAATCTCCTATTATGAAACTTCCCGTATAAACGTAGCACCTCTTAATGATACCTCTCTCTCGTCGGTTTTATTTTCTTTTTCCCTTTTTCACGAGGAGTTATATTACCGTACCCTTTTACCATATTCTGTCATAATTTCATCGCGTGTGAAATTTTAGATGAAATCCACCTCGTCGCGAGACAACGGTGAATTGGTGACTTTATCGATCACGAGCGACTTCGTCTCACTGACGAAGATATAATACGGTTTGAGTTCTTTCTCTCTCTCTTTCTTTCTTTCTGTGCAATCTTTACGAAAATTGCGCGCGACAAACGCGTCTCTAAATTATAATAGACTTCCACACAAAGCCGTAGTCATTAAGGTGTCGTTGCCCATCGTTTGATCGCCTCGCGTCGTCCTCGAGGAACGAATTTACGATACAACGTCGTGACGTAAGGACACCTTACATCATCACCTATCACACTCGGGGGACTTTTGGTAAGGCGTCGTTTTATTAAGATGAGATATTAATATTTGATGTATTGGCGGACGCTCCCCTCCCTCTCGTTTTTTTTCTTTTTCACAAAACATCCCCCGACTATTCGGGAATCAAAAGACCGCGATGATGAGTCGTTATGTGTCCACTCGAGGCAGCTTTAACAGCTAACGTGTCAAACAGTTATTTGACTCTCGTGGTCAGCTTGACCAGCCCTCGAGCAACTCTCAGTGACCTATTTCTGTTTATAAAGAGACTTTTGTTATACTTGCGACGTTTCGACCCGTCCTCGGCGTGTCACGTTA
Organism: Dinoponera quadriceps; assembly: GCF_001313825.1. Taxonomy (NCBI): domain Eukaryota; kingdom Metazoa; phylum Arthropoda; class Insecta; order Hymenoptera; family Formicidae; genus Dinoponera; species Dinoponera quadriceps. The sequence goes on from NW_014554226.1 coordinate 253,550, forward strand.
GTACACACACGCACGCGCATCTTAATTAAAACAAGATTTGTAAAAGGTGACGGACTCTGGAATTACATTTGAATATTAAAAACACGAAGACTCGAGGATACCACGGTCGTAAATTTTTCTCCACGGTGGTATTCCAAAACGAGGAATAGAAACTACTTTATCTCAGACATTGGATCTACGTTGAATGTGTTCATTGAAAATTCTATCATAGAACTCATGATGGAATAAGTTAAACAAAAGATAGGTGTGAGAGCTTCTTTATAGCATGTTTGATACGTTACTTATCGCTGTTATCACTACTGCCATGTTTCGTTTGTTTGCCAAGTATGATTCGACTTCAACGGAGAATGTTTCGCGTGATCGATTCGCAGGATATCTCTCGTCGATGCTCGCATATTTCTACTTTCGTCGGAGACTTTCCAAGAGGATCCTTGGCTGAGAACGAAAAAAGGGACGAAGACGAGATAGTCTCTGCGCGGTAAGGAGGATAAAATGTGGAAAGAGGCGTATTCGGTATTAAGTATGATGTCGGTACTTACGTCCGAGTCGGCTCCCTTGTCGGCTCCCGGACACGTGAAGGTCACGTATTCGTGACATCGCTTGTGAACGACGAAACTACAGACTGAAACACAAGCAGAACGTGCTCCAAGTTCCTCCGCGAGGTCACACCTGGCCGAGTAGTAGCCGATGAGGTCGGCCTGACCATCTTACCTTGGCACTGATATCCCTGTTTCCCGAAGCCCCTGCAACAGCAAACAGGATCACAACGATATCTTTTGCACGAATCAAGAGAAATCGATCGAGAGAGAGAGAGAGAGAGAGAGAGAGAACCTGTCGCGAAATTATCTCGTGATAACAGTCCAATTACAGAAGATTTGCGTAATTGGACGTTTCAGAGCGGAAAGATAAATGTTTGAATACACGTGCGCAGAATTGCCCGTGAGATTTGTACTAATAAAAATGTAAAACGCTGTTGATGTTATATATCCAGGATCACGAAGCGAGACATAATCGCAGACAGCACAATTTCCGTCTCACGAATCCTCGTGGAGACGATTTATGAGTCTGAGAGGAGTTCGCGTGATTCGTTGGCTGCCAAAGTAATTTCAGCATCGTCCGAGTGTCTTGAATTAACTGCAGCTAATACGTACCGCGATACTTGTAGTGTTGCGTGCGTTAACGGGATTACATTCACATAACAGCACTCGCGCGGAATGTTTTCGTGATATTTCCCCGATTTCTCGCTGCGACGGCGAACATACTACCAAAACGGGAAATAGGAGGATCGTAAACGACATACGCGCATCCCTTCGTATTTGAATCTCTCAACTTTGCTCGGCTGCTTTAATTGTTCGAGCCGCCGATCTTCAGTATATTAATAGAGCACACACCGCGCGGCGGTATAAATAGTCCATTTCTGTCGCTACCACGTTGCGCTCGTTAATTAGTACGAGCAACCCTTCGCGTAAGTACGGTTGTTAAGAGTTAGGCTCCGCTAAAATTTAATAGCGCATCTGTGCGCCGAAGAAACGGACGGGAAGGGAAGATAAGTGGCAGGGAAAAGCTCGCAAAAGTCTACGAAGGAGAATCCTCTTGGGCCTGCGAGAGGGATTCCCTAATCTACGTCGGTGCAGGACGTAGCAGCTCCTATAGACGACCGATTAACTCTCACGGCGAAACTTCGCCGAAAGGATTCCCGAAATGGCGATTTTATCGTTCTAAAGTCTGTCTCTCCTTCTCTTTCTATACTGAGAGAGAGGCAGGCTACAGAACGCGAGTTTCACGGTTATCCGGCGCTGTAAAGCCACGCGACGAGAGGAAGTTACTGCGCTCTCTCTCTCTCTCCGTGAGAGAGTCACGAGGGTTCGAACTTTTCGCGAGAAAACAGTTACCCTATCGCGCAGACAACGGAATTTTAATGGCACTTCGCGTCCCCGCTAATTCCACGTGATTACTTCGGCGTCGTTCGAAATTCCATTTTCTTGCTGAGATTTTCCACCTATCGATGGAACGAGTCACTTACGAACGAACGCGGTAATCAATGACCGAAGACACCAAGCGTGAAAAAGAGAGATTGTTATACACTGTATAAAACAACCTTCGAATGTCGCGTCAATTAACATTGAGAAAGAATCCTATCGCGCGAAGGCAAGCAACACTGCAAGAGAGATGACAGGAGTCCCTCGTAAAGTTATTTATAACGCGCAAATATGAATAATTTTCTTCGTGTATATTTTTCCTTGGAAAATATGCATCTTTAATTTCTCTCCTAGTCCGCCGAGAGTGAGAGAGCCCGTCGAAAGTGGCGAGAAATCTCGACGTAATTTTATATTATCCAAATACCAGCGTTTGAAACAACCGACAGGTTCGAATATTAAGCTGCCGCGGGGGAAATTCGTGCCATCGATATTCGTCGTGACGGAACTCCGCTGTAATCGCGCGATTTTGGGACAGCCGATATCAAATCGTAAATAATGTATGGCTTGTCGAGTAACGCAATATCTACTTGGTGTGTGCGATATGCACCGTATTTTATTTCGCATCGCCCCGTGATTATGCGCGTAAATATTTGCGGTGTCAAGTAAATGCACCCAGTAGTTAAAACTCCACCACGCATTCAATTTCTCGTACGAAAAAACTCTATAGGCAAATATTTCCCGCGGTAATGTATCCGCGATATCGAACGTTCACGTCGGGGGCGCTAAGGATGTAAATACGAAAAAGATTGACTGAATAATTCTATCGATCATATAAATAAAACAAATGTATCGATGATCGTAAAAATTCCTCGGTGTTCGAGCGTCACAAATACACGATGATGTGCGTGACTAGGAGTACGACGTGAACCAAGGAAATCGAAGTTAGTTAACCCGGACTGCGAATTATCCGCGAGGCGAGCGCAAAACCGAGCCGGATATAATTCGAGAGACTGGAAATCCATATTACATTCACTCGCCCGGCTCTGCAAATTGCGTATCATCGCGCGTTCGTTATTTACTCAATTCCCCGCGCCTGCATACGAACGTTCCGCGCGCGCGCGCGCACACACACGCTGACGCAATTAGCGGGATATCTATTGCTCGTGCATTCGGCGAGAAGAGCCTTTAATTACGCGGACGGTGGTGAAAATTCGAAAATGCTCAGCCGAGAGAAGCAATCGACCGCGACGAGCGCGATAAATCGTAGCGTCTCTGAATTGCTGCGCGAACCTGGAGAACCGGAAGCGGGATGACGTCGGTCTAGCGAGATCCTTTCCCACACAGGTGCTTTTCATATCACACGTATTTATAGTCGCCTTTGGCGAGCAACCGTCGCTGTCATCGCTCTTCAACCGCTTCTACGGACTTAAATTGATCAAACTTTCAGAGGAATAATCAGCAGCACACGAAGAGTTGCCGTTCCATAAAGGAGCCGCCAAGTCCCGATTTCGTGTTGCGACCACGAGAATACACGCGATATTTCAATCGTAAGTCCCCCAGGATACCGCATCGTGTCACTCGATATCCTTACTGACGTAATACGTTGAGCACGAGTAACGCGAGTTTATCCCTCTCAGGCGCGCGTGTTAAATCCTAACGATATGACGTTTCGTTTACACATGTGACGTTCGATTACGCCGAAATCGTGTTAAAAGGAAGAGGGGAGCGCTCCTTTCCAATGACGGAGATGAAAGTGCATTTCAACGTCGGCCGGTCGTTTACGGACGCGAACGGGTGAGGACTCTATGCTGGACCGCCGATTAAATCAGCTTCAACGAGCAAATCAATATTTCAAGGTGCTCGTCAACCGATCGTCATGAGCGCATTTCGACGGCCTGGCTTCTCAATTAAATCGGTACTTTAGCGAATTACACGAACGTAGTCGATCGATAGGAAGAAAACTTACGCCTCGTAAATCAGTAATAGCGCGCGCGCGCGCACACATATTACAAAAGTCTTCGCCTTTCACACATCGATTCTACTTATCCTAGAAAGAGATACATATGAATTGTTAAACGCGGATATCGGGATAGTCTTCGCGAACTCGTATTATTCGTCGCAAAGATAAACATACGATCGTCCCCCCTCCCCTCCATTCACCCCTAGAAAATATTTATCGCCATCTACGAGGATAAATGAAAGTCATAGATTCGAAAGAGCGACACGCGCTCGCGAAAATAATTCGTCAATCATGCTCTCTGACCGAGAAAATACGTAATTAATTAACGCATTTGTGTGTGGATCGTTATTAAATTTAATGCTTCCCTGCTTCTGCAGTCCGTGACACTGTCGCTGCGAGTGAAGGGCAAAATTAATTTTCGGCGTTGTTTTAAAGCCCTCGGATCCTGCTTAATTTCTATTTCGCGATATCTACGTTGTATTATTCTCGTCGTTATTACTTATCACGTTCGTTCGAAATCGCATCAGAATACAAACTTAAATGGATAAGCTGCTACTCCCCTGCGACAATCATGCCGGCGAAGTACGGCGACAATGTTGTACCAAAAATAAACGAGACCTCACAACGGATGGCGTCGATGACGCACGTCGTGCAAGGGAACGTAACGAAAAAAAGGCGTCTCGACGTCAAGGGTTAAGGGTGGTACAAGGGAGAAAAGTCACCCAAGATAAAGAGTCGAGTCTCCCTCTCTCTCTCTGCAGGGGTTGTCGAAAGAGAAGCAATGCGTTTACACTTTACAACAGTTAAAAACGATGGTGAGAGTATCGAGAACGTCGAGGAACGCGGCAAATCTGTGATTAGCCAAAGAAAAATAAAGATGCCGCAACGAAATATTTGGCGATTGAATAAAAATGATTAAACGAGGTTTCTCGGACGTGAGTGAGGCGAAATTATATCGGTTTTGACGCTCGCCAATAATTCAAGATTTGTGACAACGCTGCTCGGGGAAAAAGCCATGACTCGCGGGAAATGAGCGAGGAGTAGTCGAATCGTCAGGAGGAAATCAATCGAGGAATCGCGGGAAATGGACGGCGAATCGGCCGGCGGATCGTCCGGAAAAAATTCACCAGCTCGCACAATAACGTTTCGCTGCTAAATGAGAGTTGGCAATTCCTTTCCCCTTTTCGCGGGATTGGAATTTCGCGGCGCCAGCTCGACGAGGCGAGATTTCGTCGTTTTCATAAAATTAACTTGGATTTAATCAATTTCGCTCTTTATGTATCCGTGGGAAGATCGGACGATCGATTCTCCGAGTCGAAAAGTTAACTCGGAAAAACGATGCCCGACGTTCAGGTCGCGGCGCATTTTCCCGTAATCCAAAACTGACTCCATCGATATTATCGCACCGATCGATTCTGTGCGTTACGACCAAGGTGGTTCCGGTCGGATGCATCTTTCCATTTCGAAGAGCTATTTTCCGAGACAGCGAAAGCGGATTTCACGAGCAAACCGCAATCCGCCGCTCGGACAGACAGATTGCGAAACGTTTCGGGCCGGAAAAGTCATCGACTCGTGCAGGATGCGGGCATAATCCGGCCCATCGAATGTGCTCGCGGTGAAACAACGGCCGGCGACGATTGACAAAATTCAGATTCGCCGCGACATTATTAATGGCGCCGTTAATGATGACCGATGTAAAAAGCACGTCGAGATCGCCGACGATGTCCGTCCGCTCTCTTCTCGGCACTTACGGCGAGGATAAATAAGTCCGACCGTTAAGGGTTAAACGTAAACATCTGTCCGAAGAGATCTTTCGTTTCTATTAAATCGCGTCGAACGTACAGCATAATCTGTCGTGGCCTCTCTTCCGTCTCGTCGCACGCGATATGTCTCATATACAAAGATGAAAGAGGTCGCGATAGATCTCAAAAGTGAACTGTCATCGAGAACCCATTAATCTTCTTTCGATTAATTGACGACGATACTTTCGCGGCATTATTAACTGTCGCGAACCGGAGTTAATCCAAGCGGAAACGGTTCGCGGAAGAACTGGATTTTAACGACACGACTTTGCAAAATACAAGTAACGATGAAACTTTATTCTTCGTTATTATTCCTTTTCTTTCTCACGCACCTACCGCGATCTCGTCGGTACTATTAGACGTCGCGTATTTAAGTTTCCTTCTGGATGACGAGACAAGATAGATTTCGAACATCAGGGAGAGTAGGTCACGTGGCTTCTTCAGCAACTACATCATTTCTCCCTACCTGTGGCACGCGAAAAACGTTATTTTTCGATATGGAAGCGGCGAATATTATAAATGTGTGGTCCGATGAAACATGCTGCAAACGTACTCGCTCCATATATACGGGATAGATCGAGAGTCCAGTGGATGGTCCAACAGGCGGTCGGTTTGGCCAGTGATTCTCGACAATTACCCGGCATCCGTCCGTTAGATGGACGACGACAGGACTTCTCGATGAAGAGATAGCCAATACAGATGGTAATAAGAGACCGACGATACGCACGATTACGGTGATGACACTTAACCCTTCCGCTTTTTCTGTTCCACGCGCGTGAATCACCACATCTCGAATCGTTATTCGCGCTCATCAAAAATCACGCGATATTCGACGCTTTTTTTTTAGTTTAACAGAGCTTATTAGTAACGTTCGAGCGCTATATTTAGTCATTAAACGGAGTATCGCAGACAAAGTGACCCAGTTACGTATATTAAAAAGCGCTAGAGTCTGGGAAAAAAAAGTACATCGCAGAGAGAACGGTCGCGCATATATTAAAAAGTATTACGGACTAAAAAAAAAATGTTACAGAGGGAGAAGCGCGCGCGCCTACCCCTATGCGGAAATTAGTTTTATCGCTAATCACCGCTCCTTTCCGTTTTACCCGACCCTAATCGCCGTTTTCACAGTCACGCCAGATCAATTAGATTTCTTTCGTAAACGTGTGCGCTTCATCGCATCGTTATGCGCATTTCGTTACATTCAATTAGTTGTTAAATGCGTATGACGAAAAATATATATACGTGCAGATATTATTTTACAGCGACTTTTCGCATATTTATCTCGTTCGCATTGTGCAGTCCCGCGCATTGTAGAAAATAATGCGGCGTAAACTCGAATGGCACGCCGATAGCCGCGAACCACCACGGTAAGAGCTTCGCGCGACGAGGTGAAGCGGGAAATAACACGCGGCTGGCCTTCGTTCGACGATATAAATATCGCGATTCAGCCGATTCACTCCGCTCCGCGCTGTCTTCGAGTCACGAAAACAATGAATGGTCGGGCGAAATTTCTAGAGGGAGGGCTCAACAGGCAGTTCGCTGGCCTTGTGCCAACACGCGAATGTTTATGCCGAACACGACGTCTCGCTTCCTGGTTAAGAAATTAATCACCACGAACAATTGGAGCCGAGGACGCGGGAAAGCACATGGCAGCAAATTGCTCTTCTTCGCTTTTTTTTCTCTATTTCTTCTTTTTGCATCGCGAAAACGCACTAAAATGATTCGCGAAAGGGCTTCCGGCACGACCGAATCTTCGATCTTGCACGAAAGCCAGTCCCGACTAAAGATGCAATTTTATCAAAATAGGATACACCTTTCAATCCGTCTCGGAGCACGCGTGTCGAAATCTCAGTCGTGAAACGTAACTTTATTCGAATAAAATGGATCTCTCAAACTCTCTCGCTAACTCTTCACTTCCGAGTTTTCGTTTAAGCGCGCTCTTACCGGGGCAAAATCAAATTCCGCTTGGAAAGCCGAAAATGGCGGTATCTTGGCTAAATTCCATGTATGAATCCGCGAAAAAATAATATTCCATCTCTATTGACGTATCGAGACAAACGTCAAATCGCATATCCGTGGATTCGCTCCAGGCATCGCGCACAACACGAGAGATTCACCTATATATCTGAATTAATATGAAAAAACCACCTGCAAACACTCGCAGCCTCGCATCCGATGCGTCTCGGTAATGCGACGCACGAGAGGAAATCCGACGGCGTATATAAGCCGGGACCGACACGACAGGATTCTCGCGAATTTCTGAGGTATGGCCGGGATTACGGGAATCCGTGTCCTGATATCCGGTAATCCTGAATACGAGCGAACCGAGGGATGAGCGAACGAACGAATGGAGCGCAGCGTTCGTTCCCTTTCGAAGAGAAGGATTCGCGTTATTATTGTAACCTGTCTTTTTACGTTACAACGGAATCTCCTTCGTCGTCGTCGTCGTTGTGAATAAACAGCTGTCGTGTGAAATCATTACAACCCTGGAGCACGGCGAACGATGTCGTACACGTGAATCCTCCGTGGTACTATATTTATTTGTACAAGCTAGGCTAGCCGGCGGCGAGCAAGTCGTTGCACAAGATTTGTTTAACGTGACTGACTAACCATCGCCCGTGAGCAATTCGCCGTGGGGTGTGTCGCTGGGTATAATCGTTTTGGCCGGGCTGTCTCGTATATAATCTCAAATTTCCCCCCGGCAGGACAACGTCCTGCTCGACATCCCTTACTCAGGCGGAGAGAGCTATCCTTGCCGACAGCTTGCGCACACCTGCGCCGAAAGGGGGCGAAGGAAAGCATGGCCCCGGGAAACTTCGATTTTCCGCGATTAACCTTTTACGCGAAGGAGCCACCCGCCGGATGCGCCTTCCGACATCCCTCTTTATGCGGCCCCAAGAGGGAAGCGACGTCCAACCAACAGCTGTCGATTCGCCACGATGAGATATTCGCGTGATTCCGACAAAAAGCGGAACTATCGAGGTAATAGGCGAAATTTCGCGTGAAAATTTCCTCGTCTCGGCGAATCCCATAAGAATGGTAACTTACTAAGCCGACGAAACGTCCCTTACATTTACAAAATATTCTCCATCTTCGTGAAGAATAGATGCACGTAGAAAGAAAGAGAGAGAAAATCTATTTTGTCGAATTTCCTGCTCAAAGCCGTCTTCCCGACCGGGATATCAGTCACCGCGGGGGATACTTTATCGTTCCATTTCGCCCCGAAATCAAATCCCTTGCGGGAAACCACGGGGCCGTCTGAAAGCCGACCGATAAGAATCTACTCGCCGAAGGAACTTCGTTTCACGCGACGTTTACGTCGCCGATGAACGATCGAATTGACTGGTGCGCGCGCGAGGAAGCGGATGAAAGGCGGCAACAAGGGCGTCCGTGAAGTCACGGTGGGGAACGCGACACGTCGCGGCACATTTCCGTGCTCGATGGAACGTCAAATCGTTAACCACACCGCTGACTGGACACGTCGTTGGCGCGCAGACGATTTCGATCGTCGACGACGACTTGTCTGGTTATCTCGAGGATTTTCCAATCGGCTGAGAAAAGATTGTCCCGGCGAGAGCACATAACGCGTTATAATCCCGATTTCTGTCACGGACATCTTGCGATCTTGACGGGATCAACGCGAGCGATTCGCCACGATAATCGAATCGGTGGTTGAGAAACTCTCGGAGAGCCGTCCACCGGCGAGAGGAATAGTTTCGATCGGCTTTCGCTCTCCATTAAAGCTTTGTGACTACGAGCTTTCAGCCACCGAGCTCTGTTTATTATACGCGTCCAGTTGGAGCGTCGAGAGAGTTCGGTAAAAGCGAACACAACTTCCAGTCAATAGTCGAGTCGAATTTTGGTGTTGATCCCGTAACGCGGGATAGTTGAGCGAGCAACCACCATTAAGAGGATCTTACACGGAAATAGTGGACGCGAATTTTTGGCCTCGTCCTCCTTGCGGCGGCCAATAATACGATCGCGCGCGGTGACGCCGTGTGCTGCAATGTACAATAACGTATTGTACGAGTGCAACGAAAGTCGGAGTTTGGCCGGCTATTTTCATCCCGAGTTCGTTCTTTCTCTCCCCGAACGACTCCCCTCTCTCACCCTTCATTCGCATCGATTCGCGGCTACCCTCTCCCTCTCTTTCCCTCGCAGCCTCTGCCACAAAGCAGCCCTTGTGACACGCCACGGTAAAACGGCTCTTACGTGTATCTCCGCGCCGGCGAAAGCAAACAGCGAAAGAGAATGTGAAAAAAGGAAGGGAGGGAAAAAGATAGAGAGAGGAGAGGCCGACAAAGAGTGCAAAACGCGTCGCGGTTTTTCCACTCGCTAATCCGGTACCTGCTAGCGGAAGTAATGGATACGGAGCAACGAAATTTCGAAAGCGCAAAATTGACAACGATCTCAATTCCCAAGATTCTTGCGGAAAATCTCATTTCTTTTCTTCATTTCTGTCGATTTCGTTCGAAGTTTAACGCTTCGCGAGAAGAGGAAGAGAGGCATGGGTGTGACAACGAGCGTATGAATTAACAAATGCGTATTAATAAGTGATATGGTGGGTATAACAGAAGGAGAATACCGTGCGCGAAGGCATTACGGCAAGAACCGCTGAGTTTAGAAATTATTAAAAGGGTGGGTGAAATTTGGTACAGCGGGTCGGTCAGATAAATGAGGGGTCGGACGAAAAAAGGGATCTCACAGCACGGATTCGAAAATTGTGTTCACGAGAGAAAGGGAGGACGAAAATACAGTCGGAAATATCACGGTCGTGAGTTACGGAACTTTCGAAATGAAATCAAGCCAAGTAGTTGAAAGCGAATTTAGACGGGTGTAACTTTCGCGAGGTAAGCTAACCGTTCTCAGCTGGACGCAGCAAGAGGCAGACGCCGGTATTTCGGGGTCTGACGCTGATAATTCTTGGGGCATCTCCAGCAACAGTATTATAACTAAGCACGCGTGCTCCTTCCTTCCATCATCCCCGTGTAAATCTCGGAATGCCGAAAAGAAATCATTCCCCAAGGGGGGTCAGAGGATTAATAAGGTCCGATTATACTCCGACTGCGCGTCAAACGGGATCATCGCACATCTCTGCACGAAGGTTTATACACATGTCGGTGTTATTAGAGCTCGACAATCGGAAGATCGCGACCAAAATTAAATCTCCCTCTGAGATCTCCAAGCTTACGAATTTTCACAGGAACTCCCTCCGCGTGTATATCTGTCAATCGGATAAATCGTACGAGCGCAGTAGTTCGATTTTTATTACCTAATGACGGCCAATTTCCAAGGGAACGGATTCGCTCGAAAAGAGCGCGCGCGCGAGTACGTACGCGTGTATCCAGCACGGATGCTGCAACATGTAACGCGATATAGCGCAGCTTCATTTCACCTCGTCATCCGTCGGAAGCGTCGACTTTCGTGCTGCGGCCGGCTGTAGGTCGACAGGCCGATGTATTTATTGAAAGCAAACGAAGCGCCCTTTCGTTCCGTCCTACTGCCGTAAAGCCAGCCCGGTGGTCCTCATCCCTCTTTCTCTCAGTCTCTCTCTTCGCTTTACTATATTATTTCCACTCGAGTCTATCGTCGGGTTAAAGACCCGTCACTCCAAACTATCGACTTTCGCCCGGCTGCCGCAAGACGGAACAGCTCCCCCGCCCACGTTCCTCAAGTATTAACACATTCGGCCAGGAAGACATTATCCTATGTTTTACGGCGATTTTCGGCTCGGAAAACATTCCTCGCTTATACATAAACATGTGAAAAAAAGTTCATCAGAATGCACAGGTGATAACGTTTAAGGTCACCGCAGGAAACACCGAGTCGCGGGATTTCGCGGATAATAGTTGAAATTTTGTTTGGTCTAAGATTGAGACGAAAACGAAGTCACACGTCTTTCTCGCTTTTCTAATTCGATCGTCGAAGAAAAAGAAGAAGAAAAAAAGGAATTCTCTCTCTTCTGTAACGAATAAAATATTCGCGCGAATCCGCGAGAATATGCGAGCTTTTTTTGTTCTCGATTGAGTTAACACGGTCACCTGCAGCGCACCGATATGCAAGTGGATCATTCGTTTATCGCCACTCCAGGCCTCGTAACTCTATCCGGGGCGATCTAATTCCATTATTCCAGCACGGACGATAAACGTGCGCGCAATTGCAGCGGGACCGTCGCCTAGGCGTTGTCGTCGTAACGCCGCGACGGCGTCGATACTTCGCGAGATGCCGCGCACATATCGAAAGGTACAAAATAAAACGACGTCGTGTGAAATAAACCGTTCTAGATGCGCGACTGTTCGCGACTTGACGATGTGTCGATACAAGAGGGACACGGCTCTCTCTTTCTCCGTGAAAAGATACATTTTCAGGATCGCATGCACGCCATTTCGCCTCTTCGTCGTCATTTGACTGAGGTCAAACGATACTTATGACGATACCTTCATAATTCAATAGGAGGGAGAGAGACAGCTGTATACACACACGTACACAGCATCAGTTCATAAACATTCACGGAAAATTAAACGCGATGAGTCGCGACGTAATTCGGGACGTTACATTATCGCGGAAGCGACGAACTCTATGGATCCATCACGTTTAATGTAAATTCCACGCTGCACCACGTACAGAACACGAAGTGAACGTAACATTCGCGAAACAATAGTTTCGCTTCCTTTTTTATACAGAATATAGCGCGATTATTCGCGGCGATCGACACTGCGTCCCGCGGGCAAAACACCGACGAGATGGATTTCAAATATGAGATACGAATTGCAAAGTATTTTAGCATCTCGAATGCAAGCGGTAGAACCAAAGGTACACACCGTGTGTAACCAACTCTGAAAAATTGGATTCGAAGAGCGCGTTGCTACGAGCGGAAGAGGGAATGAGAGGAAGAGCAAATACAACGCGCGTCGTTATTTCCAATATCTATGCCGATGTATGCGCGTTTGAAGTGCCACGCGTGTCTGGCGAAAACTGACCAAAGAAGGAAAAAAAAAAAGAAAAGCAATACCGCCTCAAGAAACATTATGTAACGCGCACGTGTACGATAAAGTCGCGACGGCACCTTCGAGAGGCTCGACGACCTCGTTGCAAGCGCGTCGTTGCACGTAACGAGCCTCGGAAACGGTAAACCGTAAAAACCGTCCTCAACACCCAGACGGAGATCAGTCGCGTCATAGCTGCGTAATTGCGTAACGCCGCACTCGCGTAATCTCGTTACGGATTGAACGAAGCACCGCAAGCTCCGGCACGGCCGTGAACTTTCGGCGGCAAGAAGGGATAACCGGATAGCTTCCATTGTGCCGTCGGTGTGTTACACAGGATTAATTCTCGTCGACGATGGACACGCAACGACGACAAGTTCGCATCTATCACTCTCTCCGAATTATGACGGGAAGCTATATCCGCCGGCGAATTTCGACGAATCGGTTTAACTCTGGCGGCGACAATATTCTCCTCTTTCGCATAAATTTATTCCCAGGGAGAAACGAGACGCGCGGGTATTTCGTTCCACCCGCTGGTTATATCCCTACTATCGTGCGCGCGATTGAATTTTGACGTTCTTGTAATAAACCGTGAGAATGTCCCTTCCGATCTTTCTCAGAGCGATGCTTTTATGACACATTTCGGCCTGTATTATCGACGAATTTTCAGCAGATCGGCTTTTCGCGGCATAATTTATGCGCGACGAAGAGTATATATGCGTCGCGGATGCATGTATAAATTAGAGAATCCTTCCACGTTACTTGGTTAACTTCGAAAAGGAGTATATAACGCGAGTTGCAGAGTATATACACGGGACCATTTTACACAACAGGTACACGTTACAGCGTCGCACTACATCGTGAGGCGGCGTGGAACACGCTCCCAAGTGAATTTGAGAGCCAGAGGAAGCGTAACTCTAGCATCTGTAAATTGTTCCTCGCAATGGCCGCTAAAAGCGCGATGTCCCCTTTCGCGAGTTGCGATTGGATTTTCGCACGGGTTTTGCGACGAAACAGTTTACCCTCTGTAAAAATACAATTAATACTCACTTGTCGGCGTCGTATGAAAAAGACTTTTAAATGAAATGACGACGAAAGGTACCTAAACTAACTCTTCGAACGAGTAAATGAGTAAAGTGAAGTAAGAGAGTAAAGCCGTTTTTGTGTCCGATTTCCATTAAACAATCTTTTTTGTATTGTATGATTACTTTTGACATTCCTAATGACCATATAAAATAAAAAAATTGTTTAATAAAAATCGGAAGGGGGCATAAAAACGGTCTTATTGACCCTTCTCTTTTTTTCGAAACATTATATAATTTCAAATTATACGCACGTTATCGTTACGCATAAAGTATTCTTAAAAAATGCTGTTGAATTTCATTCCAGTGAATTTATTCATCGTGTCCATTTGGTGAAATAAATATATTTATTCATTGTGACGAATTATGTGTGTGTTGGTATCTGCTAATTTAACGTACCGCAATAACAGTGAGGTATACGCGAACGCGATACGCTGTTGAATAAGTGGCTCCGTCGCTTGTACGTCAACATTTTGCAGCAAAAATGAGGAGTCTCTAGAAATATATTTTCTTCGTTTTCTGTTAGATACGAAATAATTAAGTCTCCGCATAAATTTCGCTGGCGTATAAAAAGAAATAATCCTTCGCAGTTACTTGTTTGCTCCCTTCCCGAGAAAGATTATGCCTCGTGCATTCGCAAGTAAGACTCGTGTCGACAAAGAAAGCCAGCCTCTTATCCATTGGTTGAATTAACTGATTAAAATACATATCGCATCAAACAGCCGAATGGAACGCGCGACAAATTAACGCGAATCGCGTAATTACGCAACAATGCAAGAGCGAATCTCGTCACGGGGTTATTTTGTTGCTTGTTAATCAAATATTAATGAGACAATATCCGGCTGATTTGTCGAGGGTAACGACGTCGCGGTTGTTAACGATTTACGCGGTCGAAGCGGTTCGTGATGCGACTATCGCGTGTTTAGTGATGAAACAACACATAGCCGGGGATAATTCATTCTCATCCAATCGCGCGTCACTAATCTGGTCCCCGAGTTTCTTTCTACGCGACTGATGAAACCCGGTGGATTTCGGACAATTTAATTCGCACTGCGATATCCGTGGAGAATCCGCGCGACTTACGTAGTGCTCGACAGCACATCGTGTCGCTCGTACTTTCGCGCCCCGATACGTCGAAGGAAAAACGCCCGAGCAAACGCGAGGCATTTTCCTCGCTCGAAGATGTTCCCTCTCGTTGCTCTTCGATTCCGCTCATTGCTGGCAAGATTATTGCGAAATTACCCTCGACATCGGAACGATCGAAACAGACGTTCCGACCGCTAAGCACTTTTTATTAATTTCGGATAATGTTGACTGATATTAGCGACGCGTGGAGGCTTTTAGGTCAAAAGTTCACGTTACTTATGATTCGGGAAGAAATGCTCGACTTGCTGTAGCAAAAAAGGCTTGCCAGAACAAAATTAAAAGTTACCGTCCCGTACAATTGCCAAACCTTGGTCGTTATAGTTTTAATGAGAATAATTCGAGGCGCGATTTAGAACTATTGTTGTAAAACCGTCGATGGAAACGACTTCCACGAGTCTCGGCATAGAGATGAAAACAGTAATAACCTGCTCCTCTTTCGCGAGGAAAAGTCGACCGCCTTGTGGGAAAACTCATTACCATAGATACGCCGAACTTTGCGATGTAATATTGAAGCAACCTGCGAAGCCCCCGATAAATGAGGAATACAAAAGATTCTCACGGCACACCTGCAATTCAAACGGAAGAATCGGTCTATTTGGTAGAATTTAATTTGACGAATCGAATGCAATACTTTGAAAGCTCTCCGGTTTTTTGCGGAATCGGATTGCCGACAGGCGTAAATTTTCGAAAATTCACCTTCGGTCACGGTGCTCGGCCGAAAAACGGCGGTCACCTATTTCCCTGCTCGGCTATTTCTCATCACGGTAGAGGATACACGGGTCGGTGTGGGTAGGTAGGTCAACAACTATGCTCATTGCTCTCGACGCTTGTGTCTCTGTCGCGCGCGTGTATGCGTGGAACATGGGAGAATCTGCCGGTGGCAAGTGGACGGAAGGGTCAGATGTTTTGTGCGGCGATTTATGTGTATAGACACGCTCGTATATGCGGCGAGAGAGAGAAAGAGAGTGTGTGTACGAACGCAAGCTCGATATATTTCCGCGAGGTATACGCCGAAGCCTGAGACTCTCCAGAGTTGTATTTAAACTGCCGCGAGAGAATGGATGCTGGGCGATGAAAAGCGACTCGAGAGCGAAATCGCGCGGAAAAGAGGAAGCCTTCTCGAGGAGGTCTGCGCGAAAGACGAAAAGTACGCGCGATTCGGTCCGCGCAAAACAGGGCCATTAACTTTGATTTATTGGAGTGACATTCGGGCGATGACCGGAGCGCGGTAGGAAAATTTCGCGAATAATCGGCATACTAACTCGTGCACGTTGAATCGTTGATGTTGGGCTACAACGTCGTATTAACTCAGTTTTGTTACAAGAGTTACAAGTGCCTTAAGTGTAGGATCACAAGTGGGGTAATTGAGAACGTTGCGTAAATGGGTCGATGTGTTTCCGATGACAGAGTAAATAGCTATCGTATTTTGACGATTTTATACGGTAATCACTCGCGGAATATTCTCCGTTCCGCGATATTCGGAAATAATAATAGAGATGATGCTTCACTATATCGATATGTTAAGTAGCAAAATGCGAATATAAAAACGCGCGAAAAGAGTCGCTTATATCGTCCCTGTTTATCGCGTCGGTCCTCTAATTATGCTGTACGATACTTCACGTCATTCTCAGGCCGGCTCAATCGCGACGGTCAGTTAAGTAACAGCAATTTAGAACTAATTGCGCGCACGATAACAATGTAACCGCGACGGTGTCAATAGGGTGCGGTTTTTGATCCGCGATATTCAAGATGTGACGTGCGCGCGCGATACGGACTTCCTCGATAAAAGCGACCGACGAAAACCGCACAAACGACCTGATAACGGGCCGAAAAGCGCGATACCGACACGCACGCGAACCGCACGTGAAACCGCAGGAAATTCGTGAAATAAATCCCGCACCATGCGTGCACACAGCGGTCCGCTCATTCGCGCGTCCGCCCAATTAAATCGATACTCAAAAACAACCCAATGTCGTTTCGCGGGGGAAGAGGAAAATTTAAGAGAAAAAAGTAAATATCGATGCGGTCATCGTCGACGCGGGAGAAAAAAAACGGTGAGATATTTCATAATACGATTCGCCAAAAGGAAGTTGCACCGTCTTCCAAGATTTTAGCGTCAACCTCCATGTGATCTGCTGGGAATAACATTGTACTTTCTGTACACGCACCGTGTAGCAATTTCCATTGGGAGCGACAAAATTCCTTTTCTTTTCATTCCCACGAGTCAGCGTGAGATTGGTTGTTCTCGCGTCGATTGGTGTCGGGGATAATAAGATTCGCGAGCCCCGGGAGATACGATCACAGCCGAAAGACGCGAGCGGAAGGTCGCCGGCATAAATCTGCAGACTGGTTCTATTAATCTGCCATCCTTTTTTTCTCTCTTTCTTGTTTTTTTTTTTACGTAACACCTCGTTCCGTCCGCACAGATCGTCTTCCTTGAGCACAGCTCGTTTCTATCGTAGCTTCGTTAGCGAAATGTTGCGCAACGCCGACAAAGAATTAATTCCTGCCATGTAGCCGCTCGTACATGCGTCAACTTCTTATTATTACCTTCGTTACAATATTAATCATTAATGCTAATCATAATGTCTCGTGTGACAAGTGCAATAAAAGTCACGGCTTTGCATAAATACGTTCTGATGCAAGACTTATAAACATTTAATCGATTCGCAGCGTTGTTTCAGTTACGACAATTCGTTTGAATCTCACGTTTTAGAAATCACAAGATGAATATTGCACGAGGCATCGCAAGATATTCTCTTAGAGAGAACTTTCCGTCGATGAATCGTTAAAAAAGATAGGGGAAAGGGGGAATTCCAGAAATGTTGAAATTCTCTCTAATTAAAAAGGATTTCTCGCACGTTCGCTTGGCTGTCGATTAATATATACTTAAATTTCAACGCGAACGACGAGCGGAGCAGCTGATATCTACGAGCGAAAGTGGAGACTAGTGAAAGAGCCCGACGCAGGGGTGCAAGTATACGATGAGGGCGACCCGGGGATCTGCCGCATCCACGCAAAATACGCTTGACGAATCGAGCGCGGAAAGCAGTGCGACGCGATAACGCGCGTCATCGTTCGTCAGGGTCACGAACGCGGACATCGACGGACGTTGAGTCGTCGCGAATTTTTTTTTTGCATGACGCGTTTCCCCACGTGCGACCGACGAGCGAGCGAAAGGACCTCCGGATCGATAGTAAAGCCCCGTTTTGGACGCCGACTCCACTGCGAAACTAGACAAAAGGAAATATCGTTTCGCGAACGCGCAACCAGTGGTTCGAGTTAACCGTGATGGAAATTAATCGGTCAACCTTTCCGCAACTATTATGATCGACCGCGAGACTCACATTGACGTACGCCAGGGTGAACAAATATTTCGACTCTGGGAGCGTGGCAGAAACGAAGAGTTCGATTTAGGTATTGTTAGGTAATAGATGTTATAGACTAGAAATCTATGCCAAGGTATTATTTTTTATCGTGGTGTATTTTTCACATGGCTGTGGCGGAAAATGGCGAGTATATAAAGTTGTGTGTGAATACATGTGTCGCGTATTGATTTTACGTGCGCTAAAAGAACGGACTTTTATTCCCCTATCTCCAAATTAAAGAATCGCATCGGCATTGTTCTCTTTTCAAAGTGCTGTTACGATATGAGAGGGGCCTCTTCTATCTGTTACAATGTCACCGGCATCGACGCATCGCGTACGTCACATGTATCTTTAAACGAAAAACAACTGACGTCATTCTATGGGTCCGAGGAAGATACACTGCCGGATTTTCGTTCGAAATAAAGGGAGTCTGTGATCGATTTCTGAGACATTCTACGTAACAATTAAGAACTCGAGCAGACGAGCGGACTTTATAATCGTGCAACTCAAACGACAAGTCACGTAATCATGTCTCCACCGTAATTTCATGGCCAATCCGAATTATTCCGATACTGAATTAATGAAAATAACGATTAAAGGACCATCTACATTTGAGATAGTAGGGAGTAAGGGAGTTTTTTCAGTGGAATAAAGCGTAACACCGGTAATAAGCGAGATGGATAATTCTCATTTCCTACTCCCTTACTACCAGCCTTGCTGCTTACTTTCAATGCAGACGTCCTTTACTTATTATTGCTTAATTCCAATATAGGTCCTTAACGCGAAACGTTCTGTTTACGCGAAGACTAGTCGCACTTGGCTGCGAAATTTTTCTGAAAATTTCCCAAAAGCTCCAAAGAAGAAGGTGCGTCGATGCTTCGCGATCGAAACACACTTTGTGTGGAGGTCAACTTTCGGAAAAAACGCGTGCGCCGCTACTTCTCACATCGCGGCGGTTTCTAATTCGGACGGAACGAGAAGAAGAAGAGGGCACGTCAAGGCCGAATCGTTTAACCACTGGCTGTCGTTCCGCTGGACCGGCCAGCGACTGAGAGTCATTATTAACTGGATTTATGTATTTGTCTGGCGGTGAGAGCTTCGACGTTTCGTGGCGAGAAGAGAGGAGGAAGAGGATCGCGATACGGCGTTAATTCGTAAAAGTCAAATACGAAAGATCCACAAAGTCCCAGACAAGCGAAATCGCGCGGCGTATGAATCGTCCAGCCTGAGAGAAGTCGCGAGTTCCACCACTTATAATTAATCTCAAACTTCGTTATCAATATGCTGTCGAGAGTACGTGGATGGCGCGAAAGCGGATTAACGATTAGCCGGGAAAACGAAGAGGATTCTTCCCCGCGTTCTCCTTTTTCTTTCAACAAAATTTCGATCGAGAAAGAATCGCGCGTACAACGCACACCATGATGAAAATGATGTCGGGGAAAAACAAAGCGTCGATTGGTCGCATCAATGCCAAGTTGATTAGTACTTTCGGTGACGTATCACTCCATATGTTACCAAAGAGATTACGAATCTATCTCCTCTTCCCACCGTTTTCTGTCATGACGCGTAATGTCGCGAGCGTAAAATCACGATCTAAAAAGAACACGACAAAGCCGACGAAGGACAAATAAACGAGACGAGATTAGCAACGCTCCTATCCAGCGGGAATCATTCACGACCGTCAATTGTAATCGACATGCGAGCAACGAGACGTTGACTATGGATGTCACGCGTGTGAAAACGGGTCAACTAAATGCGATATTCGCGTGTACATAGAAAGTTGTTAAAAAACACACACACAGAAAATGAAGAGAAACAATAGGAAACTTTCGTTAGTATTCGTCGACTCTCTGCCTCCGATTTTGAGAAATGGCGAGAAAAATCATTTTGGTCCCGCCGTGAGAAGAAACATTGCAGTGTCGAACGAGCGCACTTTCAAGATGGGTTCGACCGCTAAACGCGAACGTCATCAATGCGATCGCGCGTCCAAGTTATAAATCCATTAATGAGCTTTCGCGAAAATCGACGGGAGCGGAGATTTATGGACGTTCCTGTTAGTTGAGCACAATTGTCAATGCAAGCCGAGGCGTTCACCTGCTATTCTCCCGGGGATGCGATCGTTACCGCATCCCGACGCATACGTTTACGAGAGAATGCCAGCAGAGGCACGAATTCGCGGCTTGAACGCGGAATAATGAAGCTAATGATAGTAACGAGCGGTCAAAGCCGAAATAGAATACGGAGAGTGGAAACGTGCGCTTTAGATTAGGTCGGTTACGCGGCGTATATCGTTTGGCGCTTTTTTCCCCTCCCCTACGTTCGGGATAAACACTCGGGACAAAAACTATTTGACGCGGATTATGACAACATACGTTGTGTTTGCGATATCTAATCTGGCCTAAATTACAACTAAATATGACGCGCGTGTACGTCTACTACGTGTCGATTCAGTCCGGATTGAACGAAGGGAAGGACTCGATGCACCTCGGATACAACCGGTCGGAGAGTGCAACAGGGGTCGAGCACGCGACAGAAAAGAGAGATTCCGCACTCACCATATGAAGTCCTTGCAGTGGCTGCAGAAAGTGGGCTGCTTGAAGAACCTCGGCATGAAGCTGTGATTCTTGACGACGTAGACATTCTTCTTCTTGAGGGCGCCCTTCCGGCCCCGCAGCTTCTTGCCGAAGACGGTGTTGGTGTCGGCGGGCCCGAGGGAATCCTCGCACGTGTCTTGATCGTCCGCCATGGTGCCGCCGCTGATGACGGTGTCGACGACGGTGGGATGCCACTCGCACGGCTCGTCGCCACGGAGTCTGTCGCGATTACTCTCGGTCCCGCGGCTGGTTTTTCGACGCCGACAACGAGGAGGACGAGACGCGACGACGATCGACACGACGAGAAAATCGCGCGCGCGCGCGAGAGCTGTCACACGGCGCACCGACCGACGACGGTGTGTCTCGCGCGACGCTTGACGGACGATGGCAGAGAACGGAGAGGAGCTGCACGGGAGGGATTGAATGAGAGTGGGGGAGAGAGAGAGACGGTCGACTTGGACGCGCGCGGCGGTTCGTTCCAACCGACGTCCAACGCGAGCCTAGGTGCTAGATAGCGTGCGGTGGAGGCAGCCTTCCTCTCTTCTCCTCCACCACCAACCCTTCTCTCGGCCCGTTTCTCCCTCTCGATGGTCCCGCCGGGTGCTGCGCTTCCTCTGTCTAACCCCCTCTTTCTGCTTCTCGCTCGTACCGTCCTTGTCTCTGCGCGTTATCTGCCTCACTCCACGGCGCGCTCTCCCGGCATCGACTCTGTCGCGTGTTTCCTTCCTCTTCCCTCTCGCGGGACGCGCCGCTCTCTCTTACTTCCCACCACGCTCGTACTACTACTTGGTCGCGCTGTCCCTCTTACTCCACTTTTCCTTTTCACTCTCTCTCTCTAAGGCCGCGATCTATGCCTGTCGTCCCTGCACTGGATTAACTGTCACACCGTATATCGTTGTCCGTCTCTCTCTGTCTTTCTTCACTCGTGACTGTATAGGCCGCGCGCGCGCGCGGGCTATCCGATAATTTTAGATTCTCGGCGCAGTGGCTCGGCACTGCTCAGCCTGCGCCGCGCACTCAAATATCGACATCCGACGGCGGCCACGAAACCCGCGAGCTGCACGCGGCGCCGTGACGGACGAGGATGGCGGAGGGGAAAGCACGCACGATGTTTCCCCCTTTCCTGTTTCCTTCCTTCCTTCCTGTAAACTGAGCGAGTGTACAGGTCGTGTCCTTCCCTTGTTCTTTCGCTTGCGAAATGTTCCCTGCGGGCTTCGCCTCGCGGCTACGAGAGGGTGGTGGAAGCTCGACCTCCGCCTACATCTGACCCAACTTTCGCGCGTGTCTCGTCCCTCTCTCTCTCTCATTAGGTACCTCCTACGGTCCCTCTCATTAAGTCCTACCTACTCGGAACAACGGCAGGATCCATGGGAGACGACGACACCGGGACGTACATATTCGCGGAGATCAACCGTTGCGCCGCTGATTCCGTTCGCCATTAGAGCATACATACGCGGCAACTTCACGTCGTTCGCAAAGTTCGGCCCTTTTCGACTCGCCCGCGGAAACGCACGACGCGCGTCGGTAGCAGTAGTTACGACCGTCTGCTGTCAGACGTCTTCCTGGCTATATCCTTGCTAAACGTCGCACGTGCCGCGGTCGTCCGACCAAGTCGAGGCGGAAGGTCGTCATGTTCTCATCCTTGAGAGAGTTTACCTAACCTCTCATATCATGAGAGAGAAAGGGAACTAATAATAAATCTTTTATGAATATTTATATTTTAGTGAAAGCGCCTTTACTCCTAGTCCGTATTATTTCGCCCGAGCATATACAGCACCCGCTCTCTGGTCCTTCGATATTTTATTCAAAGTCGCTGTGTATTTAAAATTTAACTTTCGATTTCGATGGCGACCTCGGTGAAAATCTCTCCGTACCTGCACACAGCCGTGGATTACAGATTTATAAATAAACGTGACGTACACGAAAATTTTGCCGATGAAACTATCTCCACGAACGCGTGGCGTAGTGTGTTTCTTTTTTTTCTAAAAAGAAAAACTCACGCGTGGATTACGCTTCGCACAAGTGAATTTCAAATAGAACATACCGAACGGGTAAGATAATAAGATCGATGACACGGAATCTCACTAAGGGAGGATGGGCCTTCCATCGCGTGTTGGAACGGTAATGCGATCGCATTTAACGATAATGCACAGATTCGCGGCTTTCATTCGAGGAATATTTTTCGACGCCGAACATCGATCGCGCCGCGTCAGTCCGGCGCGGAAAACATAGAAATATGGAGAAGTCCGCTGTTCCTGGGAGAGGCCACTGGCGAGAAATCGGCGTGCTCGTCCATCCGCTTAGCACCGTCCGTGTGCACTTACGCCTCGGGTTAAAGAGACGACGACGACGTGCTATAGCTTGATCCTAAGCCGGTCAGCCGGAAAGACTGTAACCCAAGTTGTGACGCGCGGGTCAATAATACCCCCGGGCTATTTTTAATAACGTGACCATGCACAGAGAGTCCTCGCAAGCGCTCGCGCACATGTGCACGCCACACAGAAAGTATGTGTCCCGGAATGTCCGCGGGATATCCCGCAGGACCATCGTGGAAGTACCGATGTAAAAGTTCACCCAGTTAAAGGACACGCTTCGGCGTGACCGGTCCAGAAAATTGTCGGCCGAATGCGCTACGACCATCGATAATCGCTCGTCGTTAATTGGTGTCGTATCGTAGACGACGTTGTTGTCGGATGTACAAAACTCCCACGTCGCTCCTCAGTTTGTCAACACGTTCGGCGGGAAGAGTCGTCGGTTAATCATCGAATGATTTATGCGAGTTTGTCCGCGATGCTGGCTCAACAAGGGTGAAAACTGCGCGACGTTCTCGGCAAAAATATGTCTTTTTACGGATTCATCGAGATCACGCCGAGTTCTTATTGCGCGCGTTCTTCGGATTTCCGCAGATTACGGCGAGCGATCGATCGATCGAACGATCGCGTCACTCGCTTCACTCAACAGACGCGTACGCCTCGGTCATCCATTCGATTACCTCTGCTCACCCATGTGCGGTAACAATGAACGGTAATAAACCACCTTCGTTAATACTATTCGGTAGAAGAACGGACATTTTTACAGCGTCAGTACGTGCGTTTTCACCGGAGATAACCGCTCAGGAATTTCGCTCGACGCGTAAAACCGCGGAAACAGATGAGCTCATTGACGTCAAAGGCATCATTAACAAAGTAGGGAATAAATAATACTACGCGTGTAATAGTATGAGCGCACCATGATCGTTGATGGATGTCATCAGGTCCGCTAACTGCTAATAGCTTACTAAACGCTTTCTTCGGAGATATTTTTCTTCAAAGTGCGGACGCATAAAGCGAACAATGAAGGGCGGATTTAATTAACTATGATAAGATTGAGCCAACAATAGAGAAGGCGGCTCTTCCAAGGTAGCTGTCGTAAATAGAAGTCTAAGAGGCGTCCCGATGTTTTGGACATCTCTTTAAAGAACTTTTCGACATCTTCGTCGGCTATTGTTCGAGTTGAGTACACGATAACTTCCGAGAGAAGACGATCGATAGGATAGGAGGAGTGAGATT
Source organism: Dinoponera quadriceps (assembly GCF_001313825.1). Taxonomy (NCBI): domain Eukaryota; kingdom Metazoa; phylum Arthropoda; class Insecta; order Hymenoptera; family Formicidae; genus Dinoponera; species Dinoponera quadriceps. The sequence goes on from NW_014554226.1 coordinate 277,955, forward strand.
GGTACAATTAAGAATAATAAACTCGAAGCGGATTTTAAAGTGCCGCGAACGAAAGCATGAATCATCGGAATACCATTGACCGAGACAAGATCAAGCTCGGCTCGACCGCATTCTCTGTATTCTCCGAAAGTTCGCATTGCATAACTACCTTGTACATTTAACCAATATCGGCACGAACAAATTTGCTGGATATTCAATGGATATTCAAACATCGGTAATTGCTTACTTTCGAATGTTTAATGTGAAGTTTGACCGGCTTGAAATTAGAGCTCAGTCGAGTCGAGGATTTTGAAATTAAACGGAGAAAAAGACCGTTCAACTTTATTTTCGAGGCTGAAATCCACGGGATATTTCTTATAGTGTCGCTGGTTTTAAAATACCTGTAAAGTTATGTATCGCTTCTTACCATCTAAAGTATCTGATAGACAAACACTTGTAAACCGGTAATAACTTCACGCGAAGTATATCGCACACCTCTTAAAAAATCTACTTACGATATATTCCAAACAGAAATCTCGCCTCTTTTCGTGACTCACTTTCCTCTGAACCTTGAAACGAGATGGCGCTATTTACCGTACATCACGATCTTGGATTAAAGTGCTCAGATATCCCCGATGTAAATTAACCTCTCGTTTAGCACTTCGTCGAAAAGTAAAATCCAAGTTTGAAGGAAATTAAGAATTACATTCTCAATTATTAATGCTGAGCAACACAAGATTGTAAAATTATCCCGGTGCCCCGAACACATAGTGCCTACCGTTACGATCCGTCACTGACGCATCAGTCAGCTGCATTCAAAGTTGGTGGATCGCTTCTCGATCGTATCACGGTGAAACTCGATCAGGTTATCTCACGTACAGCGAAATGCCGGACTTTAACTGGCGTATCGCGCTGCTCGTTATCTTCTGCGTATCACTCGGTAAGTATTTAAACCTCATAAAAGATTTCTCTTTTGGTTCTCTATATATGACGAATGTTTTACCGCAGGCCACGCCCTGGAATGTTACGTTTGCACAAATCAGGAGGGTAATCAAGACAAATGCCTAAATACCATCAAAACCTGCGAATCATACCAAGACGTCTGCTACACGGAAATTAGATGGGGAAGTGAGTGCACGCTTTACACGCTCCTCTATCTTTTCATTTGTGAGGTTATGTGTAGTACTATGCGTAAACTTCAAGTACACGATCCTTATCGCTTCACTTCAGCACAATAAACAACTATCGTGCAATCATCCTCAAGTAGAAACGATAAGGAGACATTTACTTTAATTAATGAATGTCACAGTTGATATCTTAATACCAGTGCTTGAGTACTTTGTTTTCAATAGAATGAACATAATTTTTCTAATCTATGTGATAACTGAATTAACACATGTAATCATGCATACATTAAATATTTTTGTATCAAATAGCATGTATATTTTTGCACTCAGCAATATATATATTAATAGTAAATTCAATCTGTGGTATTGCAGGTACACCATACTGGTCGCAGGGTGCAAAGAAACAATTTTATGTCTCTAAAAACTGTACCACCAAGAAGGACTGCGAAAGGCAGCAGCGGATTAATATGCCTGATTGCACACATATTTGGTATCAGGACTGGAAATGTTCACATTGTTGTCTGGGTGACAGGTGTAATTATTATGTCATAGTAAGTATGATTCGATCTGTAATTTGTGGAAGATGAAAATACATTGTTAACAAATGCTTTGTTATTTGCTTCAGTCTGCCAGCAACAAAATGAAATTGCATAACAGCATACTTGCTGCAACAATTCTGACCTCATTATTGGGCGCATTGAGGTTTCAGTGACGATCTGCAGAGGTACAAATAATCATGGTGTATAAGTAATGATTATGATATGATTAACTGACGTTTTAGTCAGTCAATGAATCTCACCACTGCAGACTGAATATGCAAAGTTCATTTTTTTAGTACAACACCGGCTATTAACACTTTGTCCTAAGCCCGAGTATAGGTAGCGCACAGACGACAACTGCCATTCCATACGTTTCTGCTGCTTTTAAAGTGCTTTTTTCACAATTAAAATTGATGTATTGGTTACTAAATTACAACGATATACATTAATAATGAAAATTTTCTGATAGGCATCAAAATTGTCCAGGATCCCATTAATAAATCATCTTTAGGGCCTAGGCTTCAAAGTGTTAACGAAGATTTTACCATATAATTTTACATTTTTCTAACATGTTTGAGTAGATTAAGTTTTATCTAATCTTATGCGAATTATCATGAATATATGAATTATCAAGTTATCATAAATATTTGCATTAATGTGCCTTATAATGCAACATGTCTGTAGATAAAAATTTTATTCTGACAAACAAGTAACTTTTACATGATCGTCGATTAACTTACGAATGTTTGTTGCAAGTTCGAAGTTTATATGATCTTATATTGTATAAATTAATTATCACTAATCTGACTGTATGTTATCTAGTGAGGAACCACGACTGTATTACACAACACTTAATCCGTCCAATTGCAATAATATTTCATTAGGATATGTAATATTCCGTAATATTTTTATAATATTCTTTGTTATATGTATGTAGAATATAGTTTGTCTCTATTTTTAAATAAAAACTTCATTTACAATTTGCTGAGAACACTGAGTTTCTACTCCATAACGGATAAGCGGATTTATGGCGGACTACGATTGCCTTATCATACAAAAAATAGTACTTACTCGAAGTATTATAGTTCGCCGAACGTCGCAAGAATTCTTCGTATTCGCGAGCAAAACACACGTCGCGAACTGTTAGAAGACGTTGAACTTGGAGAATGATATGTATCACTTGAAAGATCGTATCAAATCCCTATCTCACCGGGGATAATCGGTATCTCTGCGTGCAGATAAGCGAAACAAAAGCTAGTTATTATATGCGTTGAAAACACTTTCGAGATCGCAAAGTCGCCGCGTATCGTATAATTATCAGTAGCGTGCCTGTGCTATTGGAGTAACGACGTGACAATTTGGTGGACGACGTAGACGAGGAAACTTCGCTACAGGTAAGAAGCTTACTTATCTACATATCGGAAGTGCGGTTATCGCGCCGCAAAAACAAGAATAGAAGGAATTTCGCAAGCCGGTAGACGTTATTATTTGACAAAATAAACAAGATAAGCGTATTGTTCTCGCGATATTGCCAAATATCGATAACTTCTATCCTCGTGCCGCGTCGACCGAGTGATTTGCGTTAACGCATTTATCATCGTGTTCTTGTACAGGTGAGAGATTGTCAGGCCAGAAAAGGGGAATTCGTGGGAAAGCAAGATGGAATTGTCATGGGATTTCTCGAAAGTTGAACTACGCTATGCTAGGCGTGCGCAACGAACGACGTGTGCGCGAAACGATACACAAACTAATTCAGCCGTGCAAAGTTCACCGTATTTCCACGAAAACCATACCTGCGTCCTTATTTCTAAGGTGTCAATGATTATCCTTGAAGCAGACTGACCGTTTATATAACAATATAAACGTACGTGACGCTCGATGAGAGATTGTAGATAACGCCACAACTAAAAATGTCCGTTCCGTATTTCGCGTACCATCTCGATTAAATCATTAATTTCCGCTATCGTGTTTTCTTTATGAAAAACGCCTCGATAAAATTAGCATATCGATTTCTCCCCGGTTTCTACTCTGCTTAAAATCCTCACAGCATTTTAACAGGTCGCACAGATCGCGATATGCCGAATACGCACGCGAGAGGTGCGACTCGAATGATCACGATCGCGGATCGCGAAGAGAGCTTGATCGGGAAACATTTAAGCGACGCGATGGAAGAGATGAGGACGCGTCAAAGTGTCGATGAAGTTTGGTTGTAATAAATGTCGAGCGGAGGTTCGCTATAGGACCGTTCTTTCAGCGGCGCGACTTAACCAATTGAGCGCGCCGAAGAGATCTCCGACGCATGTCGCGCTCTTGATTTATATAAAGGCATTTCAATTAATCCCCTTTAGTCGCGCGCTTACTGTTCGACGGACAGTTCGTAGAATATTCCGATTGAGAGTGTCTCATCTGAAGGAAAGAAAAGAAAGGAACGATGGATTCCGTTGTCACGCAGTTCGTTGAGGTGAGACGCCGAAATTCTCTTCGTGCCTCGCTTCCACACGCAAATAAGGGAATACATACGCGAGACATTGAGAATGAAGAATGTGTATCATCATGGAATCGGCTTTTTTTTCTATTAAGAAGGCGACTAATAAAAAATGAAATTATCGCGCGACTGCAGCATCGTCGAATCCGATTGATCTTTGAGCCCGTACGGGAAATCGTGAAATTCGAAAAATCTCTCCTTAGTTCGTCTCTCTTCAGCATGTTTTCAGTTTTAAATACACTTTAATTCAACGTGTCTGCGTTCTCTCGTTTCAGTTGTACAATATGAAATGGAAATGCGGCAGCATATACAAGGCCTTCAGCCGCAAGAAGGTGATAGACATCGTCGTGGACTCGAAATTGTCGCGATGTTTGTCGACCCTCGATCTCACAGCATTGGGAATCGGCTCCACCATGGGAGTGGGTGTCTACGTCTTGGCAGGATCCGTTTCAATGCTCACCGCCGGCCCGGCGGTAGTGATTTCATTCGCCATCGCCGCAGTGGCATCGATGTTCGCAGGTATGGTGCCCCGATAGGAGATAAGAAGCAGACTGATTTCGGTTCGTTATCGCTTATGTTTTCCTTTATCTCCGTTATGAAATATTTGATTACGAAAAATTTCAAATCTATCGCTTCTCCTCCTCAACATTGTAACATTGGCCGAATTAGCGTCTCAAGTCATTTTCATAATATTATCTAACGTCTCCAATGTGTATCCTTACTTTTGCTTCATGATTTCCTGTAGTCGTCCAATTTCCTGGATAATCATCATGGCCCTGTGATTCCTTCCTCTCGGCATCCTGATCGTGAAACACTCGTTTCGGAGAAATTATTCAAAACGAGTTAAATGATTCAGAATTCAAGAAAAGAGAAGAAATGCGCACGTGCTAAATCGCACGTGACACAGCGTAGATAATGCGAAGGTAAACGCTGAACAAATAACGAACGCCAAGACTTATTTTGTCCATCGCTGTCTCTCGCTGTAGATCCCGTGTTGTAATGCAAGCTATGCAGAAAACGATAGTGTAAATGCTCGCCGAGCATTGTTTCACTGACAAGCGAGATAAGCCGGAGATGTTACCGTCTCCGGTTGCGCAGTTTCTTAGGAAAAAGACGAATCGATTATTCAGTCACACGAATTAATCAATTGATCGATCGTTACAGTTTCGGTATCAATTAACGCTGTTTTCTCAGATATTAGATTATCATCTGTGCAGGTGTCTGTTACGCTGAATTCGGCGCAAGAGTGCCACGTGCTGGATCAGCGTACGTTTACAGCTATGTCACGATGGGTGAATTCGTGGCGTTTATCATCGGCTGGACTTTAATATTGGAGTACGTAATCGGCACGGCCAGCGTAGGCCGTACCCTCAGCATGTACGTCGATGAGCTCTTCAACAACACCATGAGGCAAGCCTTCACGTCGGCGGCGCCGATGGACCTCGGCTACATGTCACCTTATCCGGACTTCTTCGCTTTCTCTATCACCCTAGTGTTTGCGGGTAATTAGACGAAGTGTTTCAACGCACGCAAGCGATACATTCGTTGCTTTATCGCTATATATCGTCTTTGTTGTTAAATACCGATAAATGGCAACTTGTGAATTCATTGCACGATCGAGAAATCTGTAATTATGATTTAAACATCGGAGAGAACAGGATGATTCGAGCAATTTACGATCTTCTTTTCAGCCGCGCTTGCCTTCGGAGCCAAGGAGTCCTCGTTGGCGAACAATATCTTCACTGTGGTGAATCTCTCAGTCGTGCTTTTTGTAGTGATCGCTGGATCCTTCAAAGGTATACTTTTCGTTCGTCTCCTTGAAAGTTCAGTTTTTAGATATGTTACGACTGTAACGTCGTTATAGTTTTTCACTGAGATGAAGTGAAATAAGAAATGGCAATTGTTGAATTTTCAACTTCTAATTTCGTCTTTTTAATAATGACATTAATCTAATGATTTTGTAACGGCATGCAGCTGACATTAGGAATTGGGAAACGAAGCCAAATTGCACGAAGGACCATTGTCCCTACGGGACCGGTGGATTCGCTCCTTACGGTGTGTCAGGCATTTTAACTGGCGCGGCAAAATGCTTCTACGGATTCATCGGTTTCGACTGCGTGGCTACCACGGGAGAAGAGGCGAAAAACCCAAAGAGATCTATTCCGATTGCTATCGTCGCGTCTCTGACAGTAGTCTTCTTGGCATTCTTCAGCGTCTCGATAGTGCTCACCACCGTGCTACCTTACTACGAGCAAAATCCTGACGCGCCGTTTCCGCATATGTTCGACACGATGGGATGGACTTGGGCGAGATGGCTCGTGTCGGTCGGTGCAATTTGCGGACTTTGCGCCAGGTAATCCAAGAAAGAAATGATTGATTCGAATTGGAGAAAAAACCTTCAAATATATGGTGGGCGCGCACTTACTTCGCAAGAGCAACGTTCGCATCTTGGATATGCTGATTTATGCATATGTAAAGTTTGTGGCGTGCAACATTTTGAATTGATCGAACAATTATTTCAGTTTGTTAGGCGCAATGTTCCCGCTGCCGCGAGTGATCTACGCGATGGCTTCGGACGGACTGATATTCGCGTGGATGGGAAAAATAAACTCACGATTCCAGACGCCGTTGTTGGGCACGCTGATCGCTGGACTTCTCACAGGTACGTCGCGATTCCTTGCGTCATCTTCCTTGGATCAATTAGAGTTGCATTTAATCGTTCACGTGAAATGTTGCAGGTATTCTGGCGACGATATTCGAACGTGATCAGTTAATTGATATGATGAGTATCGGCACGCTGCTCGCGTACTCGATCGTAGCGGCTTGTGTGCTTGTCTTACGGTGAGAAATTTAAATAAATTGATTAATCAGACTGAAAACAGTATGCGACATTCACGACTGATTTCGCAAGATTCGATCAGCTTCGATTAACTTGTTTTTAATGCTGAAATAAGAAGAGAGTCAATTGAACCAAAATCACTCGACCTCGATGAAATCGGTGGCATAATCAGACAGCTCGGCTCGTCAATTAACGAAAGTAACAGGCATTTTTCTCGCAGATATGAAGAGAGTGAGGCATACGAGAAAAAAGGCGACCATGATCCAAGGACCTATGCCTACATCGTTAAGCAACTGGTGAATGCGAATAGATTGAAACACTCCACGAAACTCACCGCGCAGATCGTTACTGCTCTCGTATTTTGCTACAGTAAGATTCGTCGTCGTATCCGTCGCTGCTTCCGTCGTTCAAAGTGTCATCTGATACACTGAGTTTTTTTGCCACTTTGTTTTGCAGTCATCTTTTGCATCGGCATCACCCTTCTTATTACGCAGTGCATGGAAGAGATCGGAGCGGTTAAAGCGACAGTCATAGTACCACTCGTCATTCTTGCCGTTGCTCTCGTAATCACACTCTGCTTCATATACCTTCAACCAGTTTCCGGCAAGCAGCTCTCGTTCTCGGTAAGATGTACTCTTAAATAAAAATACGAAATCAATTTCGTCAATATCATCGCATTAATCCTAATCAGTGATGCCAATCACGCGTCGCGCACACAAGCGTCGTGCGGTCGTGACCCCTCTGGAATTTAACGAGAACCACCGCGCGACGCTTGTGTGTGCTGTAGCTCGGTGCCATCATTGGTATCATTGATCCTAATGTCGCATGTTATCAGGTGCCGCTGGTGCCGTTCTTACCAGCATTCAGCATTCTAATCAACATTTATTTGATGATGATGTTGAGCGCACAAACATGGTTACGATTCATCGTGTGGACGGCAGCTGGTACGTTTGTCGCAAAAGATATAAGCGTGTACTCACGAACATAATAATTTATCTTTATCGCAGGTATGTGCATATATTTGTTCTATGGAGTATGGCATAGTATCATAAGACAAAGAAGACTGCCAATGAAGGTTGCCGACAACGCTAACGGCGAGTGGAAAAGCGCTGACCTTCCAAGCATCACGTGATAAGCCAAGAAGAAATGCATTTACAATTGCCAACACACTCTCGTTACATTTTAACTTAATTTATTAATTAGACTGTAATATTGACCAAATCATATAAAAATTTTAGCTTTAAAAACGGAATATTATATAATGTTTATATAATTATTAGGGATCTCTATGATACGATGTAAACTCACAAATCATTATTTACTTTTGTTCCGTTTTGTGCTTATATTAACATTAACGACATGCGAGTAAAATTTTAACAATATTATATATATGAACATATATATATGTATGTGCTAAAAACAAAACCTACATGCACTAGCTTGCATTGATAATCAAAATCTGACAAGTCCATTCGCATTTCAAAGATAAATTAATATGCTACTTATTGAAAAATAAATAAAAATTGCAGACCTATCTGTCAGTTATATAGTGAAACGAATATACGTCGTAGTGAAAATTAACCATATAACGTAAGAATGTTTTGTACGTTTAAAATAAAATAAAATGTTATATAATAAACAATGTCTTATATGAATAAAAAATCAATAGATTGCCATATAATACTCTGTTCAACGTAAAATAAGTTAAAGAGCAAACAGCGACTTGAGGTCGTTGAGCGTGAGTTTTGTAGCCTCCTTGCTGTTACCGCTCAGTACGTTCCGCGCAATAGCCAATTTTCGCTCTTGCAGCGCTTTTATACGCTCTTCTATCATATTGCTGCAAATAAATCTGAAAGAAAAAAAGTTCAATTTTAAAAGATTCTTCAAACTTGATGCAGTATACTGAAACTGTGCGCACTCACTTGTAAATATATACGTCCTTCTTCTGACCGAAACGGTAAATCCTATCCTGTGCTTGCGTTTCTAATTGCGGATTCCAATGAATATCGAACAACAACAAGTGATTTCCACCCACTAGATTCAGCCCGACATTTCCAGCGGTAAGAGATAGCAATAAGATTCTCGGGTTGCAATTTGGTTTGTTGAATGCCTCTATTATAGCCTAAAAAACGTATCAACACGTATTTTTTGTTACACAAGATCAGATGAGAGATAAAAGATATGTCAATATCTCATTTAATCATGGAGTTATCATTTGCGACGTACTGGTCGATCTTTAATGGCAACACTTCCCGTGAACTTGGCAAATGTAGCGCCTGCCATCAACTCCAAGTGCGAAGCTATAACGTTTAGCAAAGTGGCCCATTGCGAAACAATAATAAGTTTGTCATTTGTTAGCAGAATTTTCTCGACCATGTCGAGTAGAGCTTGCATCTAAAATTCATTACGTATTGCGTTAATCGCACGCGACTAAAATCGATCGTTAAAGATTTTCCAGCAGCTAACTGCCACTTACTTTAGAACCAACGCGATCATCATCGAATACCGGATTCTCAGCGGTAAGCACATTCTGAACTATTCGATGATCGATGCCGATTTCTTCCTCCTTCTCAGAATTCTCATGACTATTGATTCCATGAAAAAATATGTTGCTCAACTGCGATATTAACTCGGGACTCATATTTCCCGCATTCATTATTCCGCTCATTTGCATTTCTTCCTGATCGAGCATCGCGTGGATCAATGCTGGATGACAACACACCTGACGTAATCTTAGCAATAATACCAGAATTTCATATACTTTTACGTCGGCGTGCATCGCCAATAGTATCTTTTGAGCATTCGTAAACTGCGTATTTTTGCCTGTAAATAATTAGAAACAAATTATCGCGTGAGCACGCATTTACTGGAATAAATTTTAAAAATCTTCAGTCATTAAGCATGCAAGGCACAAAATTTTATATTAAAGTTGAACATTTTTCTGTAGAATCCTACGACGATATCGAATATTTGACTTACTCGAACTTAAAAGTAAAGCTGGCTCATCATAATTTCCGTCAAAAGGATCGAATCTATACTTTTTTTTCGCTCGTTGAGTAAAGAATTGTGCAAAAAGAGTACGTGAGTATATTAAAATCTTCTCGTACACCAGTTGCTCCTGCGGATCGAGATTCACCGTTACTTCCTCTACACACTTATAGGGTAAACAACCTTCTAAACAGCCTTGCGATTGCAATCCTTCCTTAGTTCGCCGCAACATTAACGTTTTCATGACGATCGCCAGTCGTTGGTGGCCGGCCTCGTTTCTGTTTTCCACCCATCGCTTCCACACCCGCAAATCATTGAAAGGCGTGCACTGCAGAAACTTCAAAATAGAATACAGGTCCATTTTCTTATTTTGTATGGGTGTGCCAGTGAGTGCCCATCGTTTATCCGCTGTGAGCCCGCAAACTCCTACGGCCGCTTGACTCTTGTGATTTCTTACTATATGAGCTTCATCGAGTATCACTCTTTTCCAATGAATCTGAAGATAAGTTTCATCTCATGATCAAATCCAACATTTCGCAATAATTAATATTAGTAAGACAAACGACATTTTCACACGTCGTGGGATACCTTAAATAAGGTAGAAGTGATTTTAAATTCGCGAGCAACTATGTTGTACGTCGTGATAACGATGTTATTGTTCCTTAAGCGGATAGGTACGTTCTCCCGATTACTACCGCGATAAACTTGAACGGTCAATAAACCGTGTTTGCATTTGTTCTTCACTTCTTTTTCCTATTGCGATAATATGGACGCCGGACATATTATGAGAGTGCCACCTCTCACGTAACCTGCGAATCGCGCGAAATCGAATATAATTATTCCGATAAATTATTCATATTATAAAACGCACTTATGTTAATGTTAAGTAACTACTAGGTGAGATGCTAAGATTCTTAACATGAAATAAATCTCTTACATGAGTCTTGATATAAAATAAGCTTTTACATACGCAAAGGCTTCTTTCTGCTCGATTCGTCGTCAATGTCATCGCTTTCATCGCTGGAATTTTTCTCTCCGAGAGTAGCCAGGATTAAAGATATCATAGTTAGAGTTTTGCCTAAACCCATATCATCAGCTGTGGGCGAGAAAAATTCAAATTAGGAAAATGACAAAACATCACAAAATGTGGACATTGATATAAAATTATTCTAAAATACTCACCTAAAACACCGCCAGGCGGTCTTTGCTGCTCCCTCCATTGAAGCCATTCGAGAGCATGTTGTTGATGTGGCATTAACGATACGTTCAATCCTCTCGGATCTTCGGCCTTCTCATCTTCCGATGGAAGAGCCACGAGAGATCCATGTAGATCTTGTAAACGCTCGACTGTTAAAGCTAGCTCCTTATCCCTTGTCTCTTGTGCTTTCTTACCGAGTTTTTTAAATTCTGGATATGTGGTGGACTTCAGCGATATATAATCAATATGCAGATATGAATCATCTGTTCCATCAGAACTTGCGTCCTCGTTCGAGAACATTGATTCCCTTTTTGAGAAGAACGTTTCATTCTTCACAACAGTTTTCTTAATATTAGAATGTTATCTTAATAATTTTATACCATTAATAATATTGAAATTATATACTATCATACTTTTGTTGCTGTTAACTTATCCTGCAAAAAGTGCATATTGCCAATAGTAGTCAATGACCTTTCTTGTGCTGTTACTGGATTCAAATTTTCAACATCAGTTTCTTGGTTTGCTGCTAATTTGGATCTACTATTTTCTTCAGAATGAGAATCTATATCATATATTCATCATATATCGTAAATAAATAGAATTTTCTTTATTCAAGAAGGATCAATCTGTTTTGAATAAGTAAAATTACCTGAATCAAGCGTAATAGTTGCAGACACATTATTAGATGTTTCACCATTTCCATTTATTTCTTTAAATTTAATTGCACTTTTTACATATGCAGTATCATAATGCAAGGGATCAACCTTATCGACAGATTCACAGAAACTATCAAGTTTTAATCTTTTCATGTCTTCTCTAGTATTGACATTGAAAATTTCCTTCTGTTTTTGGCCTATCTTTTCATGTGATGAATATGAAATTGGTGAGTCTATAAAATAGTACAGTGTCGAGTAAAAATTTCATTAATTATTTATGTATGTGAACATCTGAAATATAACATTCATGTATATATTACCATAATCTTTAATATAAGTTCCATTTGAGTCATCACTGTTATCATGAGATATCTTATATTCTTCATTGCTTCTAATTTCACCACTTGTACTGCCACCAGAAATTATAATTCTATTCTTTTCAAATATTTGTTGAATCTTTTTCCTTAAATCAATTGGTGTAATTTCACAGAATCGATTTCTGTGGACATACGTCTTTCTCATTATAAATTATTATTACATATTATCATAATGTTTTTATTCGAATAATTAAACTAACAGAGTAATAAAACAATTATTGGTGTGAAATCACATGGACAAATATGATTAATGATGAAGTTTGACAGGATATAATAACCATGCAAATATTCAATAATTGTTGTGTTGAAGGATAACAAACAAAAAATATGTAACATAATATACCTAACAAGTTCAAACGTGTTTACGTATCAAGATATTAGTGGTATCAACTTAAGAATAATCAGCAAAGTACTCAAATCATTACAGTATGTCAATAATCTCTTTTTTTCTACCAAACGTAACAATGTTGCAAAGAAAAAGCAATGACAGTCGAATTTATCTTTTGTACCGTGTTTGCGAGAAAATATACTTTATTATGTCGCGTCACGATTTCGCTACTGCTAATACAGGGGCTATTTTTTGCATAGAATATTTACATTACATAACGGGATTTGACCTCGACAAAACAATACAGACTTCGTGGTAATACTGACTTTCTTGGCATATTCTGCGATACAACGGCATCATTTTTGTTAATCTCATCGATCAGGAGCCGTTGCTCTAAAGAATTCGGAACAATGTTCTCGTCTTCATCGCTCGAAATGACAAAGGATTCACCGTCGAAACGGTAACCTCGTGACGATCGCTGCCATTGCGCAAAACTGTCATCCGTGCTCATTGTCGATTGAATATAACAACGAATAATTGTCACGAACTTAACAGGGCTACTCTATTATTCTCTGACATTCACTTTTAAATCAGACGACTCGCACTACACCAGCGCAAGCCGACAATTCACAGCCAACTGAAATTTTGAATCTACCAATAACAATTGACGTTCGGAACTATCGAACATTTCTCGATATAAGAAGTGACATGGCTTCGATACATCGAAAGTTGTTGCTGATCCCGCATTTTTAATTCAAATTTAATAATTATCTCGAAAATTAAGCCGAATTCAATGAAAGTTTGAATCATTGGTAAAAATTTCTCAAATTCCTCTTTCTCTTCATTATGTAAGAATCGATAAATATATTTCCGAAAATCATACAGTTGTTTTATAATCCGTGGCAGACAAAATTTAATTGGTCGTAATTTTGAAAACAAAATCATATTCTTAAGACAGGTTGAAAAATATTTTACGGTTTAAAACTTCAGTTCCCAGATACATTAAGGCGACAAAACTTTACTGTAGTTTTTCAGACTTGTACATTGTAGACCAAACTTAAGTGTCATGTGATAAGTCAACAAATATATCGTAATTTTCTATACACTTTCATTTATTTTAACTTATTGGACTGTAATATGGAAATCCATCATATAAACTTAAAAAACGTGGAATATTACATAATATTGAAATAAATATCGGGGTTCCCTATGATACGATAAAATCGCAAAAGCATTTTTTACATTTCTTCTTGTGTTAAGAAATTACGAGTCATTTTTTTTTAACACAAGAAATATAATTGAACTAATATAAAAGATATGTCTTATATTAATAAAAAACCAATAGATAGTCAAATTCGGCCGAACTAATCGATAGTCATATTTCGATAGTTGGTTATTATCCTTTTCATATTATATTCTAGTCATTATAAAGCATAAATTAAAGAGCAAACAGCGACTTGAGATCCCTATGATACGATAAAATCGCAAAAGCATTTTTTACATTTCTTCTTGTGTTAAGAAATTACGAGTCATTTTTTTTTAACACAAGAAATATAATTGAACTAATATAAAAGATATGTCTTATATTAATAAAAAACCAATAGATAGTCAAATTCGGCCGAACTAATCGATAGTCATATTTCGATAGTTGGTTATTATCCTTTTCATATTATATTCTAGTCATTATAAAGCATAAATTAAAGAGCAAACAGCGACTTGAGTTCCCTATGATACGATAAAATCGCAAAAGCATTTTTTACATTTCTTCTTGTGTTAAGAAATTACGAGTCATTTTTTTTTAACACAAGAAATATAATTGAACTAATATAAAAGATATGTCTTATATTAATAAAAAACCAATAGATAGTCAAATTCGGCCGAACTAATCGATAGTCATATTTCGATAGTTGGTTATTATTCTTTTCATATTATATTCTAGTCATTATAAAGCATAAATTAAAGAGCAAACAGCGACTTGAGATCATTGAAAGTAAGCTTCATGACTTCCTTGCTTCTGTCGCCGCTCAATACGTTTTGTGCGATAACGAGTTTTCGCTCTTGCAGAGCTTTTATGCGCTCTTCTATCGTATTGCTGCAAATAAATCTGAAAGAGGAGAAGTTCAACTTTAAAAGATTCTTCAAACTTGATGCAGTGTACTGAAACTGTGCGCGATGTACTCACTTGTAAATATATACATCCTTCTTCTGACCGAAACGGTAAATCCTATCCTGTGCTTGCGTTTCTAATTGCGGATTCCAATGAATATCGAACAATAACAAGTGATTTCCACCCACCAGATTCAGACCGACACCTCCAGCGGTAAGAGATAGTAATAAGATTCTCGGATTGGAATCTGGGTTATTGAAAGACTCCATTATAATCTAAAAAACATATCATGTTTTTGTTAAATAAGATCAAAAGAGAGAAAGAGAAATGACTCATCAATTTCTTATTTAATTACGGAGTTATCATTCGCGACATACCGGTCGATCTTTAATAGCAACTCTTCCTGTAAACTTGGCAAACGTAGCACCTTTCATCAACTTCAAATGCGATGCTATAATATCTAGCAAAGTGGCCCATTGTGAAACAATAACGAGTTTGTCGTTTGTTTGTAAAATTTTCTTGACCACATCAAATAGAGCTTTCATCTGAAAATTATTGTGTATTACGTATTATATTAACCGCATGCGGCTAAAATCGATCGTTAAAGATTTTCCAGCAGCTAACTGCCACTCACTTTAGAACCAACGCGATCGTTATCGAATACCGGATTCTCAGCGGTAAGCACATTCTGAACTATTCGACGATCGATGCCGATTTCTTCCTCCTCCTCAGAATTCTCATGGCTATCGGTTCTATGAAGAGACATGTTACTCAACCGCGACAATAATTTGGGACTCATACTTTCCGCGTTCATTATCTCGCTCACTTGCATTTCTTCCTGATCGAGCATCGCGTGGATCAATGCTGGATGACAACACACCTGACGTAATCTCAGTAGTAGTACCAAAATTTCGTGTGTTTTTACATCGGCGTGCATCGCCAACAATTTCGTTTGAGCTTTCGTAAACTGCGTCTTTTTGTCTGTGAGAAAACAGGCGATTGTCGAGCACGTATATTAAAATGAATTTTTAAAAGTTTTATTAAATCATTGAGCATGCAAGGTATAAAAATTTTATATTAAAACTTCTATCTCATGCAGAATCTTATATTCAACTTACTCGGATTTGAAAGGAACGTTGGCTGATCGTATTTTCCGGCGTGCAGTTCGAACATGTGCTGTTTCTCAGCACGTTGAGCCAAGAACTGTGCAAAGAGAGTGCGAGAGCAAACTAAAATCTTCTCGTACACCAGTTGTTCTTGTGAATCGAGTTTCACTGTCACTTCCTCTACACATTTATTGGGTAAACTCTCTAAACGGCCTTGAGATTGCAGTTCTTGCTTGGTCCGTCGTAACATTAATGTCTTCATGACAGTCGCCAGTCGCTGATGGCCGGCGGCGTTTTTATTGTCCACCCATCGTTTCCACACGCGCAGATCATCGAAAGGCGTGCATTTCAAGAACTTTAAAACAGAATACAGGTCCACTTCCTTATTCTGTATGGGTGTACCAGTAAGTGCCCACCGTTTACTTGCCAAAAGTCCACAAACTGCTATGGCCGCTTGACTCTTATGGTTTCTTATTACGTGAGCCTCGTCGAGTATAACTCTCTTCCAGCGAATCTGCAAGTAAATTTTAACTCACGGCCAAGTCCAATATTTCTCAATAGTTGTTGCCGATTGTAAGCCAAATGACATTTTCACGTCGTGGAATACCTTAAATAAGATAGAAGTGACTTTAAATTCTCGACTGACTATGTTGTACGTCGTGACAACGATATCGTTCTTCGCCAAACGGGTAGGTACGTTCTCTCGATTGCTACCGTGATACACTTGGACGGATAACAGACCGCGTTTGCATTTGTCCTGCACTTCTTTTTCCCATTGCGACAGTAAGGACGCCGGGCATATTACGAGGGTACCATCCGCATGACCTATCGATCGAAATTATAAATAAACACTCCAACAGAGAATATCCATATTATGTATAATGCACTCGTGTCAAATTCAATAATTCGATGGGAGGTGCTGAAATTCTTGACAATGAAGCGAGTCTCATAAACTAAGCTTTTACATACGCAAAGGCTTCTTCTTTTCGTTCCACCCGCCGTCACTGTCGTCGCTTTCATCGCTATCGACAGAATCTCTCTTGTCAAGAGTAACCATGATTAAAGATATCATGGTTAGTGTTTTGCCCAAACCCATGTCATCGGCTGTGGGAGAGAAATCTATTTAGAAAAATTACAATATCATAAAATGTCAACGTCAGTATAAAATTATTCGGAAGTATTCGCCTAAAACACCGCCAGACGGTCTTTGTTGCTCTCTCCACAGAAGCCACGCGAGAGCATGTTGTTGATGCGGCATTAATGGTACTTTCAATCCCCTTGGATCTTCGGCCTTTTCATCGTCGGACGGACGAGCCACGAGAGATCCATGTAGATCTTGTAATCGTTCAACTGTTAAAGCAAGCTCCTTATTCATAGTCTCTTGTGCCATTTTATCCAGTTCTTTTAATTCTGTAGATGTGCTGGGTTTCATCTGTATATCATCAACATCCAAATATGAATGATATGTTCGATCAGAACTTGAATCGTCTTTGAAGAACAATAATGGTTCATTTTTCACGATAGTTTTCTTAATATCGGAATTTTGCACCAAGGGTGTGTTTTTCAATTCAAGTTTTAATAGCTCAATCTCTTCTTCGCATTCTCGCTTACTTTCACGCAATTTTTCCCCTTTATCTTCTAGTACTTCAACATTACCACTACAAAGTATCAGCTGAAGAAAATGATTTATATTCTATATACTATTACTATTCTATATACTATTACTATTCTATATACTATTTATAATATATTACATACTTGTTTTCTTATAGTTATCGAGAATCAAATTATGTATAAACTGTTTTCTTCGGCATATCACAAAATTATATTACTAATATTGAAATTATATACTATCTTACTTTTGTTGCAGCTAACTTATCTTGCAATAACTGTAATTTGTAAGTAAATATTGTTCTTTTTTGTGCTACCACTGGATTCACATTTCCAACACCTATTTCCTCCCTTGCCAAGGATATTGCTAATTCAGGTCCACCGTTTTCTTCAGAATCAGTATCTACAGGTTTATCATATCATTAATAGAAAGAATATTCTCTGTTCAAAAATCAATTTATTTTGTGTGATAAGTAAAAAATACCCGAATCAAGCACAATAATTGCAGATACATCATTTTTGTTAGATGCTTCACCTTCCAAATTAAATCCTTTAAATTCAGTTGTATTCTTTGTACCTAGACTATGATTATGTAAGGATTCAATTTCATCAAG
>NW_014554227.1:0-258 GCF_001313825.1 Dinoponera quadriceps
ACATGTCTCCTTCATATCGCGAAAAATGTAAAATTATGTACACCGACACAGATAGTCTAATTTACCACATAGAATGCGAAGATATTTATGAGCACATAAAACGCAATATTCATAAATTCGATACGAGTGATTATCTTGCTGGCAACGCGTACGATATATCGCTTGTAAATAAGAAGGTTCCAGGCCTGATGAAAGATGAAAATAACGGAGCTATAATGACAGAATTCGTCGGACTTAGAGCGAAGATGTACGCGCTGA
>NW_014554227.1:300-841 GCF_001313825.1 Dinoponera quadriceps
GCGTCATAGCGCGAACGATAACCTTTAACGACTATACACAATGTTTGAGAGATGAAGTCGAAAAAAGTCGTCAACAATCGTATATAAGATCGAAATTACACCAAGTCTTTACAGTGTCTGAAACAAAAATCGCTCTAAGTCCATACGATGACAAGCGGTATATCATACACTACTCGATCGACAAGTTTCCATGAGGACATTATAATATACCGCTATAGTTATTCACGCATTTTTTTATATGTAGCACTCATTTGAAATAATAAAGAAAATATTACTCATACATGTTTGTAGAATAAGAAATATATATTGTTTGTAATACAAAAGTTATAATAAAACTTATTTTTTACAACACATTATCCCTGTTTATCCATGAATTATATGAATTGTCAATCCTAACCATTTCACATAAACCTTGTAACCTTTCTTGCGCAACACTTTTTCCGCGAGGTATACGTTAGGATTAGCAACGCGATGCAACTCATATTCGTAAAATCCTCCAGCGATAGACTTTCCACTAGAATCTTCCAGCAGATAAGTGACC
>NW_014554227.1:976-6158 GCF_001313825.1 Dinoponera quadriceps
TTGCTGTACACCGTACTCAGAAGTTTTTCCGCAATCGCTGGAGTCACATCGATAGGACGCATACCGATGGTCGCGCTGAAACGTGTAGTTCGTCCACGAGCGGCTGCTTTTCGTTCTTCCGTTTGCCGACTTTTGATGATTCCTTCACCATTACGGAGGATGATCGTCTTCTCATGCTTATAATGTCGATGTGTTTACTGATTTAAGTGTACTATTCCATTATTTATTTTTTTTTCTTGATACGTTTAAATACTTCTATCATATTAGTATTTTTTCTTTTATTTTAGATTTATTTTTCACCCATCTTATCAAATAACAGATCGATGTTTTAATGAAGATCATTTATACTCCGCCTGATTTTCGTCTCGATTACTATTTGTTCAGTTTTCAACNAATATCCTCTTTCAATCGATATTTCAGCGTTTCAATATTCTCTGCCACATACTTTGCAAACTGCTCTTTCCACTGTTTAACATTCTCATCCACATAATTTTTGTGTGCAACGTCACTTATAGCTTCCGGCCATGGTACATGTCGTATTTTGATTCCTTTTGCGTCAAAAAACTTACGATCGGCAGTCAGACAAAGAGCATTATCCTGTACGTAGTGTTTACGCGCAATGTTGTTTATACTATCAGTCTCAAATTTTGCGAAACGCTCATCCACATATTGTTTGGTTGCAACATCATTGTTNGCCATGGTACATGTCGTATTTTGATTCCTTTTGCGTCAAAAAACTTACGATCGGCAGTCAGACAAAGAGCATTATCCTATACGTAGTGTTTACGCGTAATGTTGTTTATAATATCAGTCTCAAATTTTGCAAAACCCTCATCCACATATTGTTTGGTTGCAACATCATTGTTGGTTTTCGGTTGCGCTACATTTTGAATCTTGCGATATTTTGCGTCAAAATCTTCGGCCTCGTTTAGACAAAGGGTATTTTCTTCATTATGTTGCTGCGTTCCATCACAGGCATCATCTTCTTGCGATACTCCAAACATATTCAGCGACATTTTCGATGCAACATCCACTGACTGACTGACTCGTGTCAATGCCGCGCTGTTTAATTTATAATCAAACCCTCTTCGCGAAGTTCTTCGATAATCGATAAAATTTCATTGTCATGCGCGTCATTGCCAGCCTGACTAGAGGCTTCGAGCAATCGCAGACGATCTACCAGTTTATTCTGATCGTCCCAGTGAACATATTCGATTTTATTTCCAGTTAGCATCAAGGCGCTCGATAACCCTTATCCAGATTTTCCATGTTTCGTTGTGGATACCAAAGGTTTGATTACATTTTTGTGCTTGTATCCTCTGTTGGCCAACAGTGGGTTGGTTGCGATGTGGTATCGTTTGTGCGCACTTGTTGCTAACAATATAGACTTATACTTTTGCAGATCATCTTCAGTGTACAAAGTATCGTCTGGAAGTCGTCGGAAAATCAATTCGTAAAGACCGGGTGTGCCCGCGTATCTTACGCCGTTTATAATTATATTATCATCTATATCCACATCGAAACGTTTATCGCCAAGCATCGGTCCTTCGTTGCTTAAANGTAAACAGTGTCTACATGTCTCTTTCTCTCACCACTCAAACTATCCACAATATACTTTTGGCCTAGTGGACCCAGTTGACTTTGTATTGATAGTCGACCTTCCGATATTTGCAATTCATGTTGCACAGATTTCTCGTGAGACTCATTTTCGGTTTTATAAACGTCCTCATCAGCAAGCGTGTTCACGACTTCAACACGTTGTTGCGTGAGTGGTGTCGGTAACGTATCATATGAAATCTTTCTTCGTCGTTTATCTCGCGGTTGATCCAAAATAATATCGTTTTCTAGTCTTCTTTTCCCTTCATTCTTCCCTTGTCAGCATGTGTATTCACTAGTTTTCTCCCTTTCGTTTCCATCTTTCTCATATGCTCCTTTTTTCCTTGTGGAAGTAATATTTCATTTTTTACATCTTCAATCGGCGTATTCTTCAACACAAGCGGATTGGAATCAACGGTGTTTTTAACAATTTTCTGTAGAGGCTCGATAATAGGTTTGAAACGTTTTCCCATTGCGATATCTTTTTCCATCGTGTCAGTTTTTAGAGCGCGATATTTATTACGAATCGAGTCGCTCGTTTTTGCGATCTCTTTCGCTATTTTTTCACGATCCTGAATTTTATTCCCACTGTCGATTTTCGTCATATTGTTGTTTTGGAAAAAAAACGTCTGAGACGTTTTGAAAAAACGTTGGAGGCGTTTCACCGTTGATGTTTCGGCAACGACTATTCATCTCACGGTATCGCGTATTCGTTAAATCCGTTTCGATATCGACAATTAGTGAGCGAGCTATCCTTGTCTATTACCACAAACCCATACTTGCACTGCCAACACTTGTAACACAATGTACAGAAATCATCGTACGACATGTCAGTGTTAACGTGATCGTTGTTTACATGTTTTAAATTGGTGCCATCTTATTTAAACAAGATCAGCAGGTTCGCATTGTCGCGTATAAGATGCTTAGGTATTCTCGCGTATGTCTGACAGAGATAGAAACAGTCGACGTTCGAATGTCGTCCTATTGAAAAGTATTTTCTTATCGTATCTTGCTTATCGCATGCAACGTCATCGAATACAAAGATTGAATTCGTGCGCGCCTCATTTGTTGGAATAACGTCGGAATTATTGGAGAATGTAAAATAACCAATTTCATCTATCGACGTCAAGAGATTTTCCAAATACTGATATTTGGGCTGCATCAACGACCTCGAATATACGTACACGTTCTCAAAACGCAGACCATGCGGCTCTCCAACAAGCTTATAAAAACGTTCGTCTTACCACAATTCGAAGGACCGCATATTATTGCGCTTATAGTACTCGGTAACACGTCTCCGTGTTTACGGATCTTTTGTTTTCTCCCATTAATCGCGTTTTATCGTCAAAATTTTTCACGTGTATCACTATCGGCTGCTTCACGAATCGCATGTTTCCTCTACAAGTTGCAAAGTTGATTTCGTTAACGAGTCGCCATGATTGAACTATTTATGGGGGGTACATCGTGTCAAATTGCTCAGTTTCGAAAACGTTTCTTCTACTGACGGATGCTTGTAACATTCGAGACTTAACCTACAAACAGTTGAAATACATACCGAAGGTTGTCCTATTGCGCGAATTTCCGAGACACATTGACGTTTTGTGGGTCAAACTTCCCGAGCATATAAGAGCGGATTCGGGAGTGCAAAGTTATCTTCGCTGTAAAGAGCATTACAATCGCCCTTGGCAGCGAACGCATATCGACGGTCCAGCACCATTGATCAGAGACTGTGACGAATGTCAGCGACGAGTGTAAAACGAGGTAGTGGTTTGTTGAATCGCGCGATAAACGCGCTGACCATCAAGTTACACATACCTGGATATAATTTTTGCGGTCCTGGAACTCGCTTGGCAAAACAATTGGCCAGAGGTGATCAAGGTATTAGTCTATTAGACGCCGCGTGTCGCGAGCACGATATGGCGTATTCGCGTAGCAACGATCTTACCAAAATGCACGCAGAGGATAAGATTCTCGCTGTGAGAGTTCGAGAACGCATAACTGCGAAAGATTCGACTCTAGGCAAGAGAGCTGCAGCTACGGCAGTCTGGGTGGCGATGAAAACAAAGAAAAAACTCGGTATGGGTATGAAAACGAAGAAGATGATGAATAAAAAACGAATACTTTGGACGGCGAAACATAGTGGTGTTTTACCAGTTCTACCGTTATTAGGAGTAGTCGGTTCGCTGGTCAGAGGAGCAGCTGGAGTCGTCAAAGCGGTAAGCGATAAGAAAGCCGCGCAACGTCAATTGGAAGAATTTGTGACCCGTCCTCCGTCGATCGGTGGACGTTCGTCCCGTTCCGGCCGACGGGGTGGTCGTTGCTGGTTTCGCTGGTCGACCGTGTTTCGGTGTCGGTAGCCCTGGCGTAGCTCGCCGGATGTCCAGGGGTCTTTGTAGTGCGAGTGTGCAAGCGTGTGAGTGGATGAGTGAGTGAGTGAGAGAGCGAATGATCGAACGCGCGTGGAAATAATAAGCTGTTTATTAAATTATCCCACGTTGTTTTGTACAAGATCTTATCGACGGGTCGGGCTTTAATCTCGTCGTTTCAAACCAGCTATTATTCAGGTGACAATACTGGCGACAGAATTCCGTGTTTACATTATGACGTCGGCTTAGTCGGCGTTGTCTTCTCGGAATCTATTGGGAGCAGACGTGACACGCTCGGCCCGTGGAGCTCGCGGTGTTAGCGATGAGCGGGCGCGGTATTGATATTTCGGCGCGATGTGTTGACGGTTCACGGTGTTTAAATTCGACGGTCTCGCATCGGAGTGCAACAGCGGAATGCACCTGCTTGACTCGGCATCGCGGTACGCGGTTCGCGGTTCGTGTTTCGTGGTTCTCGGTTCTTGGTACGCGGTTCGCGGTGGTTGCTGCACGCGGAGTGCCCGCGTCGGCCGACTCCCGGTGCGGAGGACACACGGTATCGTGCCTCCTTACAGGAGCGGGGGAATCGGTCGGGCGAGCCTAGCCGACGTGCAGCCGGCGGTCGGTCGGTTCGCGGTTCCCGGCGCGGTCGTGGTACCTCCGGTGAGGTACGGCGGAGAGACACGCGTTGTCTCTATATTTGCGGCGCGGTACGCGGAACGATATTCCGGGGCGTTCGCATGCTCCGGAGACGCAGAGCCCAACGGCCAGAGTGGAGGGACCAAGATAGAGAAGACTCCACAGAGGCTGCGAACGATTGTATGAATCGGACGCGCCGATTAAGATTATCAACGTGAATATTATTCGTATTAAATGCAACGTTGTCAGTGGTGCGTACAGCAACGTTACGCGCGTACATACGATACATGAATTCTCGCTTNTTACGCGCGTACATATGATACATGAATTCTTGCCTAGATTGGCACCAGGATATAAAATATCGGAAACGCTGGCACATGTCATTTACCTTCCAATCATCGCACGGAGCATTACGGATTTAACGGTGCGTGTTGTGGATCAAGAAGGACGATCGCTTGATTTTCGAGGAGAAGAGATTACCGTCAGGTTGCACATACGACGGCGACGATATTAGGTGAAATCTATGAGATGCTTGTGGTGAATCAAGTGGATCAACAGGAGAAACAAGTGGGAAATAAATTTTT
>NW_014554227.1:6186-6920 GCF_001313825.1 Dinoponera quadriceps
GTACAAAATCCTCCGCTCGAAAGAAACTCAGTGCATTGAACGTAGAGTTTTTGAAATCTCTGAGATTCATCGTACGGAATAATTGAGGAAAAAAAGATATGACTGATATTTTGAACATTGAAGGTGAGCCGATCTTTGACGATCGCATCGTCAAGATTGAATCTCACACGTACAACCCATACGCCAACACAACATTAGGATATAGCGATGAGATAAGAANATAGCGATGAGATAAGAATACCCATACAACAGCAGGATTTATATACGTTACTATGCGAGAGTTATCTTTATGTTGAGGGAAAAATAATTGCACAAGCGACAGCCGAAAATGTGGCTGTAACATTGGGAAATAATTGCGTCGCATTCATGTTTGATGAGATTCGTTATGAATTGGATGGTGTAGAGATTGATCGTAACAGAAACGTTGGAATAACTTCCACGCTCAAGAATTATGTATCGTTATCTTCTGACAAAATTGCCTGCATGAGAAATGCTGCGTGGGATACGATCAACGCTCATTTGACAGATAGATACTTCAACTTTTGCGTACCGATCAGCATGTTGCTAGGATTTTGTGAAGATTATAGGCGTATAGTGATTATTGCGCGCCACGAATTGATTCTCATACGATCGCGTAGTGACAACAACTGTCTACGTGGATCATCGGCGTTGGAGCCTAAGGTGGAGCTATTCAAGATACAATGGAGAATGCCTCACGTCCTCTTGAACGATAT
>NW_014554227.1:7060-17169 GCF_001313825.1 Dinoponera quadriceps
TTATTTTTGCACTACAGACTGGTCGGAAGAATGTCATGGCGGAAAATATAACTCAATTCGAAAACTGCAATTTGATCAATGCAAAACTCTATTTAAATTAAGAGTGTTATTCGTACGATGATATGAATTTGGACTTTGCAAAGAGAAAATACGCAATACTTTACGATATGTATAAACGTTTTCGTACATCGCACTATGGGTGCAACTGTGATGATGTATGATTAACAATTGATAATTGTCTGCGGCGAGGTCCTCTCGTGGTTATTGATTGTTCGCGTCAAAATGAATCAATCAAGAGTGCCACTGTGGATGTGCGAATAGAATTTGAATGTAAAGAAAACATACCGGTGAATACTACAGCGTACTGTCTCATCCTACATGATCGCATAGTTGAATACAGTCCGCTAACCAATATAGTGCGCAAACTCAACTAACAGAACGGTATGAGAAAGGAATAAAAAGCAGAAAAAAGTGCTATACACAACATTCTTCTCGAATCAGTATTGAAGAATATTTCATCATGAGCGTGCCGACATTTGTGGACATGCAAGGATTCACCGTCGGGGGAACATTTATCGTGAAGGAAGTAGCGATATTGAGAAATGGCGCTGTTCTCTCTCACTATATCTTTAAATCGCCTTATTCGTGGAATCTTCTCAAACGATCTGAACAGTCTCAAGTTTCATGGTTGACCGCTAANGCGTGCCGACATTTGTGGACATGCAAGGATTCACCGTCGGGAGAACATTTATCGTGAAGGAAGTAGCGATGTTGAGAAATGGCACTGTTCTCTCTCTCTATATCTTTAGATCGCCTTATCCGTGGAATCTTCTCAAACGATCTGAACAGTTTCAAGTTTCATGGTTGACCGCTAATCATCATGGATTATTATGGGCTGATGGATGTGTACCGTACTGTGCAGTTACGCGACTCATCAGGAATGCCCTGCGCTATGCGATGGAAGAAAATGGCGATGAGAAACATTCACTAGTATACGTCAAAGGACTTGAGAAACGGCGATGTTTGCGGGATATTCTCAGCGATGACATGCGGAGACATTTAATCATTGAAACAATAGATGCAGAGTGTGAGGATATCACCTGTTTACAAGAACTTGATTCAAGTAATACATGCCGATGCGAGAAACATCGAAAACACTGCGCGTTGAAAATGTATTTTTAAATTTTCAACTGGTGGTCTTATTAAATAATAATAAACTATTTCTAGATCCTCAAAGATTTTGCTAACTTAATATCCTCCCCCTTACCTTTCCCCCTTTAGATATAAGTGAACGCAATATAGGAGCGAGTGCGCTGGAGGGGGTGGGTGAACTTGGGTCGTCGCGAACGGGCCGCTGGAGAGTGTACAGATCGGACCGCTGCGGGGGAGGGTGGTTGGGTGCGGACCTTCGCGGGCGACTACCGCGGGTCATCGCGATCAGGGGGAGGAACGGTGGGTGGAGGGGTGCCTTGGGTATACCGACTGTCGGAGGCGGGGGTACCGACTGCTGGAGGACCCTATTCGATCGGTAAAAAAAAACAGCCTATACCGGCCGCTGCTATTCGGTCGGTAAAAAAAAACAGCGCCAACTGCGCCAACTGGCCTTCTTACTCGGCCGGTAAAACAGATCCAAATAAGTCAGAACCGGCCCTTCTTATCTACTGTCGTGGACGCGCTCGCGGTATTCCTCGCCACCGATTCTCTTCGTGAATTGTATTCGACCCTCCGGTCTAGAGACTCTGATTGTCTGCGTCCCGTCTCTTGCAAACACGCGTTAGTACATCGCGCCCGGGAGTGCGAGTGTCTTTCGTCGTACAATAGCCTCTTCAGACAGTCTTCCTCGCTGTCGACGCCATCGCGCCCCTTGTGCGCGATTTCCTTTCCGTGCCTCTTCCCGCGAGGGAGAGAGAGCCGCCGCGGCGGCTCTCTCTCCCTCGCGGGAAGAGGCACGGAAAGGAAATCNACCTAGCGAGCCGATTTCTTAGTCTTCCGATTTCTTTGTTTAGCGTTGCCCCATTTTTTTAACATTGCGTTTTTAGTTGACGGAATCCCGTTTTTTATTATGTCGCGTTGCGAGCTTGAAAATTCTTGTAAATACAGCGTTTCGTCGTTTCGTGTGAACAGTTATAAAGACTCCGCATTTATTTGTGCACACCCCAGCACTGCTTCCGCTCACTAACTTTTTTTTAATAGCGGCATTCGCTAAATATATATATAATTGGGATCACAGGTTATTGATATAACATTTCTTTGGTTAAAAAAAAAATATATATGTATATTTATATATATATATATATATATATATACATATGTGTGTCCAAGCCGATCGTTCTTTCGTATTCAAAATTCAAAAATATTTACCATCGCGAATGCGCGCGATACAATTTTACTCCTTTGTATTCAAGAGACGTGTCGGAGAGAACGGTCAAAATGTCAGCCAAAATTAGTGAGTAACCTGTTCGGGTACAAGACGAATAGTAAATTAGATGTGTTAACCTTCTATTCGTGTCATTCGTGCGTTTTTACATCAGATATGTGTGATTTCGGCTGAGATTACATTACACTACTCATTTTTTCCCTTGTATAAAAAAAAACTCGCCACTGTCGCGTTGTAAATTGAGGAACGTTGACTTGATCAATCATCACAAGCATCTCAGAGACAAGGTCGCTATGATGTTCCATCTCGGCTCTGATAACGTGCAATATGTGAAAAATGGCCGACGAGGGAGCAGGCCGTGACACCGTATAGTACGACAGATCGTGGATACACCGGATCCTGTCGACGGACTGCTCGCTCGATTAAATGACGCTGTCAACTACCACCGCCTAGAAAAGGTACAGTACGGCACGATATTCAATGATCCTGGTAACGTGCCTTATCAACTTTTTTTTTAGCGCGTACTCTTCGCGCGCAAATTGGTCGACAAGTCCTTTGGAAAATCATCAAAATAAGGTAGATAGATTGACCAAGTTATTTAATCGGTATTAGGATAAGATGCGGATGTAAAACTGGGAGAAACCACCAAGAAGTTGGAGTCTTTGGAACTGGCCAACAAAGAGACGGAGGAGAAACTGCGAGGCACCGTCTGAGTAGTAGGGTAAAGTATCCAATTACCGCGGGGCACCCAATTACCGCGGATTCTGAATGAAATACAAAAAATAATAATTTCTATTATCAATATAAATTGAAATAATTTAATCTATTTTCTCCCACATTCTCAGATTAACAGAAAAAAAATGATTGAGATTGGTTGCTTCAATTTTTTGTAATTAATATTTTTATGAGAAGTGACAGTGTGAATTTTCGCACATTGTGCGAAAATTTAACGTTATTCGACTCGCTAGACCGAGTCATTCAAAAGCATATATTTATTAATTTTACAACAAATTGGCTATTGTAATGTGATCCTCTTATGAAGATAACTTCATTATTTAATAAAAAAATACTCACAACAACTTAATTATAATATTTAATTAGTTATTTAAAAAGCGGTATTTGGACCCGTAATTGGGCTATTTAACACCGAGTGGTAGTTACCGCGGTTTCTTGACAACATCAAAGTATCAAACATAACCTTTACGGTGCAGCTTTTTCGCCGAGTCTTACTCGTGTACGTTGTACGTCAGCCCGCAATCAAAACAATTTTGCAATCTTTAAGTGACTTGTGTACGGTGAAAAATGGGCAAAGTCAAAAAAAGTAAAGTATGCAAGGTACAGTATGCAAAAGAGAACGTCTCCTTGGCCTTAGAAAAAATCAAGCAAGGTGAATCAATAACAGCCACATCAAGGAAGTATGAAGTTCCAGAAACGGCACTAAGAGATAAAATACAAAACAAATATTCTGATAAAAAGCCTGGACCATCTTCTATTGTATCTGAACAAGTTGAGAAAGAGCTCGTTGATTGGATTGTAGAATGCTTCACACGAGGATTTCCTGTAACAAAAACCCAGTTGTTCAACAGTGTGCAATAACTGTGTGTACAGAAGAAAATGAAAACCCCGTTTGTTGCTAACAAGCCTAGGAAAAGCTGGTTTCAATCTTTTTTAAAAAGACATCCAGAGTTGAGTCTGCGAATGGCAGAAAATGTAAGTTTAAGTAGAGCGTTGGTATCTGAAGGCATCTTAAAAAAATGGTTTGAGGAGATTTCACAATACCTTGAATCAACAAATCTGATGTCCGAAACACCCAGTAGGATTTTTAATTGTGACGAAACAGGTAAACAAATCTTGAATAATATATATTTTTTTAATCTGTGATTCATAATATTCTGCCTTGCAAGAGTTCCTTTAAATGTAAAGCCCAAGACTGTACTAGCTCCAAAAAGAGCAAAAGATGTTTACAATGTGGTTGGAAATAATGAGAAAGAAAACATTTCAATATTGATTACAGGGAGTGCTGCAGGTGAACTTGCGCCCACTTTTATACTTTTTAAAGGAAAGAACTTGCCAAAAAATGCAGTTATGAATGCACCCGATGAATTTTCTTTTGGATGCAATGATAGTGGTTGGATGCTAGCACAAATTTTTTTTTAATTCATCGCCAACAAATTTGAACCGTGGTTGACAATGAAAAAAATTGAACGTCCAGTGATTTTATATGATGATGGGCATTCATCTCACCTCATCTTAAACCTCAGTAAATTTTGCAATGAGAAACAAATTGTACCTATTGCACTTCATCCAAATACAACACATATTTTACAACCACTAGATGTATCTTTTTTTAAGCCATTAAGAAATAAATGGCAAGAAATAAACAGAGATGTTTGTGAAAAATTTGCAAGTATAGGTATTTACATCATATGCACATTAATTTTACTCAATAAACTTTTTTCCTATCTACATTTTTAATTTCAGGGATAACAAAGCATCAGTTTGCTCCTTTATTAAAGAAAACTCTTGATAATATGGATGTAAAAACAATTTTGCAAAAAGGATTTAAAAAGTGTGGATTGTATCCCTTTGACGTAGATGCTGTTGATTTCAAGAAATCTCTTAGAAAACCTGAATTAGAAAGTCCGGAGTCAACATCTAATGACTATACTAGTCAAAGTACAGACCATGACAGTTTCAAAACACTTGAAAAATTTATACCTGCTGAAAAATTAGAAGTGTTTCGCTCAAATGCAGGTCCAGTATGCAATCACTGATACTAGTCTATTTCACGTTTGGTATAATGCTAGAAATTCAACCAATAATAAGCCATATTCTGTCTTGTCACAGGTACACAATTATTAATTATTAATTATTAATTTAAATATATTGAAATTCATTTTATCTTTTTTTCTTAGAGTAATGCAAGTGTTCTAAATACGAGGGCGGTTCAATAAGTACCCATGTTAGACGACAGAGGGCGTTCCTGAAGGAAGTTGGTGTTATCATCGTGTGCTGTCATCTATCAAATGACGGCAAAACAAATTGCAGACTGATTGATAGTTTAGTTTGGATTTGGCAACCATTCGAGTAAGACGTGTTTCGTGATTTTCGCTAAGATGGAAAAAGAGCAGTATTGTTCGGTAATTCGCTTTTTGATTTTGGATGGGAAAAAATGCGAGGAGATAAAAGCAAAGTTGGATGCTGTTTATGGGGACACTTCGCCATCTATGACCACAGTTAGATATTGGTTCAACGAATTTAAACGTGGGTAAACATTCGTTTTTGATGAGGAGCGACCAGGACGCCCGGCAGACGTGGTTACCGAGGAAATCATTCAAAAAGTCCACGACATGATTCTCGCTGATCGACGAACGAAAGTGCGCAAAGTAGCAAAGGCCGTAGGTGTGCTGACCGGAACGGCAATTAATATTTTACATGATAAGTTGGCGATGAAAAAATTGTCGGCCCAATGGGTGCCGCGATTGCTCACGGTGGACAACAAGTGGATGCGCCAAACTGCATGAATTGCGTTATGTATTGCTGCCGCACCCCCCGTATTCACCCCATCTTGTTCCCTGCGACTTTTTCTTGTTCCCTAACATGAAAAAATGGCTCGCAGGAAAAAAATTTAGCTCAAACGAGGAAGTCATCGCCGAGACAGAGGCGTATTTTGTAGAGTTTGACAAATCCTATTTTTTGGAGGGGTTAAAAAAATGGCAGGAACGTTGGGAGAAGTGTATCTTTCTAAAAGAGGACTATGTTGAAAAATAAAAAAAATTTTTTGAAAAAATGGTGTCTTCATTTCTAACACGGATACTTATTGAACTGCCCTCGTATTAGAGGCCCGAAAGAAAGAATGGTTTTTAAGGGAAACCGGCTAACTTTCGAACGAGTGGTGTTAGGGTGGTGTAAGCGGGTTCGTTAGAAAGCCTGAAGAAAGGGGCGTCGATGCCCACACACCCGATATCTTATTTGCAACCGTCGCAGAGTTGTGACACTTTCTCCATTCCAAAAACGCAACTTCCAAGAATACAGCGCCTCAACAGGAGGTGGTGGAAGGGTGGGGTGGGTGCGCCTGATAGCGCTTTCCAGGGGCAGCAGCGTTCCCTCAGATACCAACCTTAGCTCATCAATGGTTTACGAGATACGGGCAAAAAAATATAAAATGGAGGGTGGCAAAACTCCTACTTCTCTTTTCACACTCTACAAATGTATTCCATGCCTGCCCGACCGATGTAGCAAATGTTTTTTTTCCGAAAACCCTGTAACCTAACTCATCCTGAACTTATCTCGACCTCATCGTGACTTCGTCCCGACCTCATTCTGACCCCACTTTGACCACGGCTTTCTCATGTTATGTTGGGTATGTTCCGAAGACGGTATAGAAGAACTAAATATATAAATAAATATATATATAAATACAATAAAAAAAATTTAAAAAATAAATAAATAGATAAATAAATAAATAAAATAATATAAAATAGAAGAAAATAACACAAATTAGCAACGAAAAAAGTAAATGTTAAAAAAATCCAAAGAGAGAAAAAAACCAAAAAAAACTTTTAAAAAACGCAAGAATGAAAAGAAGATTAGGTCGTCGTTTTACATATACAGGGTGCCCAAAAAGTCTGGAAGCACCTGAATAATTTCCCAGGTAAATTATTTTTGAAAAATGTTAAGGTCACTCTTTTAGTAACTTTTCACGAGGAATTTAAGGGTGACCTTGGATTTGACCTTGACGATGACCTTGAAGGTTATTCCAAGGTCAGCTCAATTTTTTTTTAAGGAAACCCCCTTTTTTGACGTCAGCAATCGAAAGAGCGGGATATTTTACGTCCAAAAACATTATAAGGCCATAAATCGTTGACCTTGAAGGTCATTCAAAGGTTATTTAATTTTGAGGACTGGATATCTTTGAAGAACGCAGTTGATGAAAATAGCTTACTTTAGTTATTTTGTTTAATTGCAATTAGTGGTGACCTCAAACTCGAACTTGTTGGTGTCCTTCAAGGTTATTTCAAGGTCAATTTTTTTTTTTTTCTAAAAGCCTCCTCATTTGTCGTCGGCAATTGAAAGAGCCGAGTTTTTCATACTTTTACTTTTAGCGTTACCCAGGAACAACGGCGGGGACGTATTAAGGACTGTTTCCTTTGGTTGCTTAACGTGAGTCCCCTTGCCTGTCACGATGGGATGCTGGATTTACGTGAGTTCCCTTGCCCCTCACTTTGGGGTGCTTTATTATTGTGAGTCCCGTTGCCTCTCACGTGCATTGATAAACATTTGGTCACTGTATTTAACGCAAATGCTCGAATTGTTCTCCGTTTACTTCTTGACAGTAACCTAATCGATGGTAGAAAACACCAACAGCCTTTTTGATAATTTCAGTGGGAATGAGAGCTGATTCATCAACGATCTTTTACCGTAATTCATCTAAATTTTTGGGTTTTGTTTTGTATACCCGATCCTTTAGATAACCCCAATAAAAATAATCTAGAGACGTTAAATCGGGTGACCATTCTGGCCATTCAATTGTGCCTCTTTGTCCTATCCATCGATTAATAAATATTGTATCTAAGTAAGCGCAAACGTCTCGTGCATAATGAGCTGCTGCGCCGTCCTGTTGATACCATGTGTCATTAAAGTTTTCTCCAGCTATTTCTCTTATTGCAGGAACTATTTGATTCCGCAGCATAGCTTCGTAGTTTTGGGCATTTAAGTTGCCATAAAAAAAATGGTCCTATAATTCTATTATTTAGTATTTCAGCCCAAACATTTAATTTTTGTGGATATTGTGATTTGGATTCTCTTGCCCAATGAGGGCTTCTCTTGCCCAATGAGGGTTTTCATCTGCCCAATATCTACAATTATGCCTATTTAAGCTTGAGTTAAGTTGAAATGTAGCTTCATCTGAGAAGACTATATTTGATGGAAAGTTGGGATTTTGAACTATGCGTGCCATCATATCATCACAAAATTCAACGTGACGTTCGAAATCGTCTTCATTTAACTTGGGTATCAGTGTTACTTTGTATCGATGGAAATTCTCTCTCTGTAGTATGTTGTGAACCGATGATTTACTAATTTCGTGCTCTTGAGTAGTTTTACGAATTGAAGTATGCGGATTTTCGGTGAATGTTAACAAAACATGTAAAGATTTCTCTTCATATTTTCAAACCTTCTAATAGTTTTTTAAACTGTTGAAAATGAAATTAGAGTCCTATTAACCCTAAATGTAGCATTGAAAAGATCTCTTACTGCTCTGTAAGATCGCTGCACCTGACTCCAACCTCTCATCATGAGAAGCGTTATTCTTTTTCTATTAGTGAGTTTGTCCATTTTCACTAGTCTTCGGAGTAAACCTTATCCAAAAGCTGATCAGAATATGAAAATTCAGTAACAAGTAAAATACTTTTTGTTTGTAAACTACTACACTTAAAAATGATATCAATTTTTTGCATAAGAAAAAATAATTGTGATTCGATGCTCCTTTAAATACCAGATTATTAATATGACATTCAAAATTCGAAAAATATTACCATTAATTAATTGCAGTTATTTTTTTTTGAAAAAACGAAAAGAACACAATTATTTTTTCTGCATGCATTTATATCTAAATATTATAATGTAGAAAGAGAATAAAATAAGGATAAAATAATAAGAAAATTATATAGTAAAAAAATAAAAATATAATAAACAAAAAACGAAAATCATTATATGTATCTTGTGCGCGGATGTGCATCAAAGTGCGCGCGTTACTGTCATAGAGTTAGTATATAAATAGAGTGCCAGAGTGAGCCCAAAACCTGTCCCGTGCATGAAAAGAGATAGAAAACCGATGGACCCCTCTGTTTCTCTCTAATCAGTGACGTCAATTAGTAACGTCAGCAAATTGGTTCGAGCGTGCGCGGCGGCAGAGTGTAAGCGGCGTCTGCTTTTCTAACCAACATGTTAATCAAGAAACCAAAAAATAATAAGAATCTGATTATTTGTGTTCCTAGGCAAAATTGTAAATATAAATAATATAAATATGTTACATACAAAGAAAAACTAATACAAACGTAAACCATCAACATAAGCTCCAACGGTGGATGATGATTATATGCCACTTCCGTAGCATAATCCTTACATTAATCGGTAGCCGTATGGGCTACGTTTTTGCTTTGTAATCAAGCATCTCATTTTTGGTTCTTTTTATTAATTTTTTTTTTATTTTATGTAGGTAGCTAACGTGTACAGCAATTGATAATTAAATAAACTTATATTAAATTCTTTTATAAGCAAATTTTAATATCTTTAAAAGATGAGGGTAATAAAACAGTCAGTATGTTTTTTAATTATATATTAATGTTATGAAATATTGCATAAAAATTATTAACAATTATTGCGTACACCATAATTCCTTAAATAATAAAGCAATTTAAAAACAAAATAAGTAAGAACATATGCATGCAAACTTAAATACTATATAATTTTACAAGTAGACCAATTAATTATACACTGTAAGTTTTTGTTAAAGAAAACAATTAATATTAAATAAATTTAACAGGCGATCCAGTATTTACTATTCACCCTTAAAAATTGTTAATTTATTATAAAGCATTCTAGTTCTATATTTTAAATCTCCAATTTTATCGCTTTAATGTTTTAACTGCATATTTATTGCAATATATATTTTTGTAATACCAAATAAATTAATTTCTGTCTGTGATCGCAAAAAAATTCTTGTTCTGAA